>NW_006922606.1:12295-49569 GCF_000298275.1 Orycteropus afer afer
TTGTAAATTTTGGTCAATGACATGAGACAAAGTATATGTGAACTGCTGTATGAAAAGTGAGTTTACTCTGTAAATCTTCACCCAAATCCTAATAATAAAAAAAGAGGGGCCTGAGAGGCAGTTGCTGTCCCTTCGAAGGCTGGGGCCTCCTTGTGCTCTGAGCTGTTTGCTCAAGGGGTTCAGTGGTGTCCCTCCTCGAAGTCACCAGTATCAGGGAGGCCAGGGCAGCCCCCTTGGACACCTCCGAGGGGCAGGCCCTGACCTCAGTCTGGATGGCTCTAGATCCACCCCAACCCCTGACCCCACAGGTGAAACTGCCATCAGCCATGTCTGTCCCCGTGCCCAGAGAGTGTCCTGGGTCAGAGGCAACTCCCTGGAGACCCCACTGAGATCCTTCTTCAGTGCTTTCACTCTGGATGCTAGATGTCTCATCTGGCAGTTGGCTTGACAGTTCATTCACACTTGTTTCCAGATGCACACATCCTGACAGGTGAGGTGGACACATTTTTTATTCCACAGAGCCTTGTTGTCAGATGGTTGTCGGTCCTGCCCCAGTTAGCTTTCAGGACCTTTGACATCACTAAACCTTTGTTCTCTCACCTCTATGAGGGCTTCTGGCCTGAGGTCTCACTGGACTTTTGTTAATCATACAGGTATTGACCATGACCATGTGGTAATCCAAAAGATCAGAAGTGCCCAATATTGGAAGTCCTCCAACCTCAAATACTGCTAATTAAATGGAGTTGGTTACTGCTGGAAGCAGTTGTGTCTCATGCCACATTCACTGAATCCTGGGCTTCCCAGTGTGAGCCACATTCCCTGACATATCTGGTGGTTCTTGTTGCTGTTTCAGACTATGACCCTTCTCTGTCCCACATCCACAGAAACAGTGGATTGGAAACCTTTTTTTTTTTTTTTTTTTACCTGAACCAGTGGCCTGCTGTGTTGCCTGTTGACAATGGGATGGTCCCACTTTCCCTGCAGACCTTGGGCTCGACAACCTGAGCTGCCAGCAGCTGCCTGACATAGGAGATGCCTGTAGCTTGTGTGGACCTGGAACAGGAGGCAGAACTGAAGCCCACAATCGAGAAGACTTCGCCCAGCCCCTAGTTAGCACTTTCAACTTGGACTACTTCTTGTCTCAAAGATCGTGAGAGGACAGATTCCTATTTGTCGAACTATTGCCTTTTGCTATTTGTCTTAGAGCAGCACTACAGAACCAATACACTGCTCTAGAGGCAGAGGCACAGGCAGCCCCAGCAACTCCTTCAGCATTCCTGTAAGCTACCCGGAGCTTGAGCACACGGCTTGCCTTTCCCTGACCTGAGACAGGAGCTATGAGTCTTGTATCATGATATCTGGTTTGTCATTGACTTCGTGTTTACTCCAAGTGCAGCTTACATTGACATTTCTGTTTTAAGTTTCCTTGATTGTTTAGTCCAATACTGGTTTTCGATCTCACATACATTGAGTTCCCTTATTTGAATTATTGTCACATGTACCATTTGTTGCCTTTACCTACAGTTGGAAGGTTGGCAGCCATCGGCATGTCTACTAGCAGAGCAAGACTATTGGCCCAGACAGAACCTTGGTAGTCAAGAACTTCCTGCTCTCCCCTATGTGCCCTGCAGGGCCTATATCCCCATACTTCACTGTGTGTGTCAGTGGATTTACCCACTCCGGATTTTTCATTGAAATGGCATCCTATGGTACATGGCTTTTAGTGTCTGACACGTGTCAATTAGTCATTGATATTTTTGATGCTCATCAATATAGACCATGTGTTACTCGGAAATTCCTTTCGATGAGTGAAAGGTATCATACTGTATTGGGTTGACTTCATCATTTCTGGACAGACATTTGGAAAGTTTGCTTCATTTGACTTCTGTGGATGTTTCTGTGATGAGCGTTGGTGCCCACATGTTTGTCTGAGTGCCTGTGGTTGTGAAAATTAGCAGAGGTGAAAAGACAACTGAGAAGAGAATTCAAATATAAGGAACGTGTGTTGGGTGAGATCAAGAAGCAGGAAAGTGATGGGAGGTGAAGAGGCAGGAAAGGGCTGGAGAACTCCCAGGTGCAGGTGAAAGGAGTCAGGAGGGTCAGCAGGTAGCACTGATGTTGTGAGTTAGGAGGTAGAGAGAGAAGTGATGAGACCCTGTGTAATGAGAGAGAAGGTTATAGGGCGAGGCACGACAAAGAGTGGGTAATGAAAGTCCCCAACAACAACAACAACCTTTGATATAACTAACCTCTGCGGAAATGTATGTCTCAGAGGCTATGCTGCTCCACCAGGTTGCAGTTGAATGGCCGAGAGAGACCCGTTGACTTGTCCAGGGTGATAAAATGGAGGTGACAGAGGATCCATGTGTGAAGCCATCTCAGTGTCCTGAAAGCTGTGGACCTGGCTGAACCCAGGCCTTCTCTGGCTCCTGTGGAGTGCGGTGGATTGCTGTCACTATGTCCAGGTACAGATGTGATGCTGGCAAGCCAGTGGGATTTTTAGCATTGATTTCCAACAGGAGAAGTTACAAGTCAGGTATGCAGGCTACGATGTCACTTCCTTGACAATGGAGACCAATAGAACTTGCAACACGGGTCCCCGGGCAACCAGGTGCTGGCGGCTCAAGGCCTGGCTCATTTCACTGAAGGCACTTGGTGAACCACCACGTATCCCTGTTTTCTCCAGAATTTATGAGTTGGACTCTTTCAAGTTGGTTCAGAAGACGGCTTCACCCTCAACACTGAAAACTCTGGCAGCCATCTGCCAGAAGGAAGTTGAAGGTACCTCTTGGTAGAGGTGTCCTGAGCCAGTGTGAGCCAGGCCAGGCCACCAATCTGATCCCTCCTAGTCAGCCCCAAACCACTCCTCATGGCTACACCAGACCTTGTTCTCGTGGGGCACAAGATGAGGGGCCAGGAGGAAGGGAGAACAGAAGTGATGAGGCCAAATTTTCTGACGATGAGGCAGGCTCACCTTGGGACTAACAGAGGGGATCGGGAAAGAGGGTGTCATGTGCTCGATACAGACCCTGTAGAGGTAGGTGCCCATGAAGATGATGGAAGTGGTGCTGCCTCCTAGCTAGTAGTTGTTGAGGGAATTCCGTGGCTCCATCCTCATGATGTCTCCCCATCATTGGTTCACTCTGCTGGTCATGGCCAGGACTTTGCAACTGACTGGGAGTAGTTGATCCAGTTGGGTGTATTGTGGGCTGAGCATAAGGGTGTGGACCAAGTAAGGATCTGGTTCAAAGCTCCATTCCAGCTGACTTGGTCACCTAGGAGGCTGGGACCTAAGTTTCTAGCAGAGGTTCCAATTGACTCCCACACTTCAGGGCAGGGGCTATCTCAGGCTGAGCTGGCACCTTCACTGGGAATTTGTTTGCCTTCATGACCAGCCTCTGCGGTGCAGGCTTCTATCAGTGACTGGCCGTGGATCACCCTGGTGTGTCAGGTGTCAGAGGTAGACATCTTGAGCCCTTGTCCAGGAATTCCTCCTCTCTGCTTAAGCTCTCCCCTGCCCTGTGCAGTTTGAGATAGTAGAGGGCTCGTAGAATGTGTATAGCCACGACTGAGCGGACTTTTCAAGGTTTGGATTGTCCAGCCTTTGTCTCATGCTGGCCATAATGATCATTTCCTCCCAGTGGGTCTTTCCTTTCCACCTGTGCGTCTAAGAGGGTGCACACTTTCCTGCTCCTGAGAAGGCCATGTGAGTAGGGTTCTGAGAACAGCTAGCAGTTACCCATAAAGCAGATTGTCATGTTGCACACCCAACACCCAGGACATGGTGATGGACAGGGAACTGAAACCTCCTCTGATAGCCAATCTGGTATCAGGATAGGACATGCAGCAAGGGGAGGCCTCAAACGGAAAGGGCCCTGGATACCTCCAGAGATGGCTGCTGCTCACTGTATCTGCAGGACTTCAGACAGGAGATAGACAAGGAGTTGGGGGATGGCTGTCGTGTCTCCTTCTCCACTGAGGAAGAGTTCATAAAGGCTCGGCCTAGGCTTAGGGTGAGTGCATGTTCTGAGGGTTCTCAAATGGCAGGAACCCCAGGTGGCCAGAGACTGTATTGGTCAGAGGCAACTCCGTGGAGACCCCACTGAGAACCCTCCTCGTGTTTTCTCCCTTTAAGGACCCTCTTCCTACCCTAAGGAATCCAATCTAGAAACACTTTCCTCTACTCCACTCCCCACTCCAGCCTTGGCCCCGTGCCATGTATTTCTTCCAACACTTCTTTGACTAATAGAGGGGAAGCCTTTGGACGTCTTTACCTTGTTCACCATTGACTACTCTTGCATTTGACCTACTCTCTTTAGTGCTTTCACTCTGGACGCTAGATGTCTCATGTGGCAGTTGGCTTGACAGTCTGTTCACACTTGTTTCCAGACACACACATCCTGACCTGTGAGGTGGACACCTTGTTTATTCCCCAGAGGCCACTGTTGATATTCTGAAATATATTATTCACAGAGCCTTGGTGTCAGATGGTTGTCAGTCCTGCCATGGTTAGCTTTCAGGACTTGTTGACGTCACTAAACTTTGTTCTCTCACCTCTATGAGGACGTGGCCTGAGGTCTCACTGGTCTATTGTTAGTCATACAGGTATTGACCGTGACCATGTGGTAAACCAAAAGACCGAAGCTGCCCAATATTGGCAGTCCTTCTACAACCTCAAATACTGTTCATTAAATGGAGTATTGGTTATTGCTGGAAGCAGCTGTGTGTCTCCGGCCACATTCACTGAAGCCTGGGCTTCACACTCTGTGTCACATCCCCCGACATGTCTGGTGGTTCTTGTTGCTGTTTCAGACTATGAACCTTCTCTGCCCCACATACAGAGAAACAGTGGATTGGAAACATTTTTTTTTTTTTTTACCTCAACCAGTGGCCTGCTGTGTTGCCTGTTGACAATGGGATGGTCCCATTTTCCCTGCAGACCTTGAGCTCATCAACCTGAGCTGCCAGCAGCTGCCTGCCATAGGAGATGCCTCTAGCTTGTGTGGACCTAGAACAGGAAACAGAACTGAAGCCCATGATCGAGAAGCCTTCGACCAGGCCCTAGATAGCACTTTCAACTTGGACTAATTCTTGGCTCAAAGATTGTGAGAGGACAGATTCCTATTTGTCAAATTATTGCCTTTTGGTATTTGTCTTAGAGCAGGACTACAGAACCAATACCCTGCTCTAGAGGCAGAGGCACAGGAAGCCCCAGCACCTCCTTCAGCATTCTTGTAAGCTACCCTGAGCTTGAGCAAATGGCGTGCCTTTCCCTGACCTGAGACTGGAACTATGAGTCTTGCATCACGTTATCTGATTTGTCATTGACTTCGTGTTTACTCCAAGTACAGCTTACATTGACTTTTCTGTTTTAAGTTTCCTTGATTGTTGAGTCCAATACTGGGTTTCGATCTGACATACAATGAGTTCCCATGTTTGAATGATTGTCACGTGTACTTTTTGTTGCCTTTACCTATCATCAGAAGGTTGACAGCCACAGGCATGTCTAGTAGCACAGCAGGGTCATCGGCTCTGACAGAACCTTGGTAGTCACCTATGCCCAGTGCAGCCCCTGTATACCCATACTTCATTGTGTGTGTCAGTGGATTTACCAACTCTGGATTTTTCATTTAAATGGAAAATGGGTTTTAGTTTCTGAAACCTGTCAGTTAGTCACTGATATTTTTGATGCTCGTCAATGAGGACCATGTGTTACTCAGAAATTCCTTTCGATGAGTGAAAGGTATCATAGGTATGCTGTATTGGGTTGACTTTATCATTTATGGACAGACATTGGGAAAGTTTGCTTCTTTTGACTTCTGTGGATGGTTCTGTGATGAGCATTTGTGCCCAGGTGTTTGTCTGAGTGTCTGTGGTCATGAAAATTGGCAGAGGTGAAAGGACAACTGAGAAGAAAATTCAAGTATAAGGAATGTGTGTTGGGTGAGATCAAGAAGCAGGAAAGTGATGGGAGGTGAAGATGCAGGAAAGGGCTGGAGAACTCCCAGGTGCAGGTGAAAGGAGTCAGGAGGGTCAGGAGGTAGCACTGGCGTTGTGAGTTAGGAGGTAGAGAGAGAAGTGATGAGACTCTGTGTAATGAGAGAGAAGGTTATAGGGCGAGGGACGACAAGGAGTGGGTAATGAGAGTCCACAACAACATTAACAAAAACAACATCCTTTTATATACCTAAACCCTGCGGAAATGTATGTCTCAGAGGCTATGCTGCTCCACCAGGTTTCAATTCAGTGGTGGAGAGACACTCGTTGACTTGTCCAGGGTGATAAAGTGGTGAAGACCTAGGATCCATGTGTGAAGACATCTTAATGTCCTGAAAGCTGTGGACCTGGCTGAACCGAGGCCTTCTCTGGCTCCTGTGGACTGGGGTGGATTGCTGTCACTGTGTCCAGATATGGATGTGATGCTGGGAGAGCTGCGAATTTGGCAAGCCAGTGGAATTTTTAGCATTGATTTCCATCAGGAGAGGGCACAAGTCAGGTATGCAGGCTACAATGTCACTTCATTGACAATGGAGACTAATAGAACTTGGAACAGGGGTAACCGGGCAACCAGGTGCTGGAGGCTCACGGCCTGGCTCATTTTACTGAAGGTGTTGGTGAACCACCACGTATCCCTGTTTTCTACAGAATTCATGAGTTGGACCCTTTAAAGTTTTTTCAGGAAATGGCTCAGCCCTCACCCCTGAAGACTCGCCGCCATCCACCAGAAGGAAGTTGAAGGTACCACGAGGGGTGCTGAGTCAGTGTGAGCCAGGCCAGGCCACCAATCTGATCCCTCCTAGACAGCCCCAAACCAATCCTCATGGCTACACCAGACCTTGTCCTCGTGGGACAACAGATGAGGCTGCCGGGATGAAGGGAGGACAGAAGTCATGAGGCCAAATATTCTGACGATGAGGCAGGCTCACCTTGGGACTAACAGAAGGGATCGGGAAGGAGGGTGTCATGTGATCGATAAAGACTCGGTAGGGGTACGTGCTGATGAAGATGATGGAAGTGGTCTGCCTCCTAGCTTGTAGTTGTTGAGGGCATTCCGTGGCTCTATCCTCATGATGTCTCCCCATCATTGGTTCATTCTGCTGGTCATGACCAGGACTTTGCAACTGACTGGGAGTAGTTGATCCAGTTAGGTTTATTGTGGGCTGAGAATCAGGGTGTGGACCAAGTAAGGATCTGGTTCAAAGCTCCATTCCAGCCGACTTGGTCACCTAGGAGGCAGGGACCTAAGTTTCAACCAGAGGTTCCAATTGACTCCCACACTTCAATGTTGGGGTTATATCAGGCTGGGCTGGCACCTTCACTGGGAATTTGTTTGCCTCCATGACCAGCCTCTGCGGTGCAGGCCTCTGTCAGTGACTGTCCGTGGATGTCCTTGGTTCATCAGGTGTCAGAGGTAGACATCTTGAGCCCTTGTCCCAAGACCTCCTACTCTCTGCTTAAGCTCTCCTCTGCCTTGTGCATTTTGAGATAGGAGCTGGCTGGTATAATGTGTTTAGCCACGACTGAGTGGAGTTTTCGAGGTACGGATTGTCAGGCCTTTGTCTCATGCTGGCCATAATGATCATTTCCTCCCAGTGGGTCTTTCCTTTCCACCTGTGCATCTAAGAGGGTGCACACTATTCTGCTCCTTAGGGGGCCATATGACTAGAATTCTGAGAACAGTTAACAGTTAACCCGTAAAGCAGAATGTCATTTTGCACACCCAACACCCAGCACATGGTGATGGACAGAGAACTGAAACCTCTGATGGCCAATCTGGTATCAGGATTGGAGAGGCAGCAAAGGGAGGCCTCAAACTGAAAGGGTCCAGGAAACCTCCAGAGATGGCCGCTACTCACTGTATCTGAAGGACTTCGGATAGGAGGTAGACAAGGTGCTGGGGCATGGCAGTCGTGCCTCTTTCTCCTCTGAGGAAGAGTTCCCAAAGGCTCAGCTCAGGCTTAGGGTGAGTTCATGTTCGGAGGGGTCTCAAATCACAGCAACCCCAGGTGGACAGAGAGTGTCCTGGGTCAGAGGCAACTCCCTGGAGATCCCACTGAGATCCCACCTAGTGCTTTCTCCCTGTAAGGACCCACTTCCAAACCTAAGGAATCCTATCTCAAAACCCTTTCCTCTACCTGACTCCCCCCTCCAGCCTTGGCCCCGTGCTGTGTGTTTTTTCCAATACTTTCTTGACTATCAGAGGGGAAGCCCTTTGGTCATCTTTCCCATGTTGCTCACCTTTGCCCGCTCTTGCATTTGGCCTACTCTCTTTAGTGCTTTCACTCTGGACGCTACATGTCTCATGTGGCAGTTGGCTTGACAGTCCGTTCACACTTGTTTCCAGGTGCACACATCCTGACCTGTGAGGTGGACATCTTCTTTATTCCCAAGAGGCCACTGTTGATATTCTGATATATCTTATTCACAGAGCCTTGGTGTCAGATGGTTGTCGGTCCTGCCATGGTTAGCTTTCAGGTGTCGTTGGCGTCACTAAACATTTGTTCTCTCACCTCTATGAGGGCTTGTGGCCTGAGGTCTCACTGGTATTGTTAGTCATACAGGTATTGACCGTGACCATGTGGTAAACCAAAAGACCGAAGCTGCCCAATATTGGCAGTCCTTCTACAACCTCAAATACTGTTCATTAAATGGAGTATTGGTTATTGCTGGAAGCAGCTGTGTGTCTCCGGCCACATTCACTGAAGCCTGGGCTTCCCAGTCTGTGCCACATCCCCCAACATGTCTGGTGGTTCTTGTTGCTGTTTCAGGCTATGACCCTTCTCTCTCCCACATACAGAGAAACAGTGGATTGGAAACATTTATTATTTTTTTTTTACCTGAACCAGTTTTCGGCTGTGTTGCCTGTTGACAATGGGATGGTCCCGTTTTCCCTGCAGACCTTTGGCTCGTCAATCTGAGCTGCCAGCAGCTGCCTGCCATAGGAGATGCCTCTAGCTCGTGTGGACCTCTAAGAGGAGGCAGAACTGAAGCCCAGGTTCGAGAAACCTTCGCCCAGCCCCTAGATAGCACTTTCACCTTGGACTACTTCTTGTCTCAAAGATTGTGAGAGGACAGATTCCTATTTGTCAAACTATTGCCTTTTGGAATTTGTCTTAGAGCAGGACTACAGAACCAATACACTGCTCCAGAGGCAGAGGCACAGGAAGCCCCAGCACCTCCTTCAGCATTCTTGTAAACTACCCTGAGCTTGAGCACATGGCGTGCCTTTCCCTGACCTGATACTAGAGCTATGAGTCTTGCATCACGTTATCTGGTTTGTCATTGACTTCATGTTTACTCCAAGTGCAGCTCACATTGACTTTTCTGTTTTAAGTTTCCTTGATTGTTGAGTCCAATACTGGGTTTCGATCTGACATACAATGAGTTCCCTTGTTTGAATGATTGTCACGTGTACCATTTGTTGTCTTTACCTATCATCATAAGGTTGGCAGCCACCAGCATGTCTAGTAACACAGCAGGGTCATCAGCTCTGACAGAACCTTGGTAGTAACGAACTTCCCTCTCTCACCTATGCCTAATGCAGCCCCTGTACACCCATACTTCACTGTGTGTGTCAGTCGATTTACCAACTCTGGATTTTTCATTTAAATGGTATCCTATGGAACATGGGTTTTAGTTTCTGAAACCTGTCAGTTAGTCATCCATATTTTTGATGCTCGTCAATGAGGACCGTGTGTTACTTGGAAATTCCTTTTGATGAGTGAAAGGTATCATAGGTATGCTGTATTGGGTTGACTTTATCATTTATGGACAGACATTTGGAAAGTTTGCTTCTTTTGACTTCTGTGGATGGTTCTGTGATGAGCATTTGTGCCCAGGTGTTTGTCTGAGTGCCTGTGGTCATGAAAATTGGCAGAGGTGAAAGGACAACTGAGAAGAAAATTCAAGTATAAGGAATGTGTGTTGGGTGAGATCAAGAAGCAGGAAAGTGAAGGGAGGTGAAGAGGCGGGAAAGGGCTGGAGAACTCCCAGGTGCAGGTGAAAGGAGTCCGGAGGGTCAGCAGTTACCTCTGATGTTGTGAGTTAGGAGGTAGAGAAAGAAGTGATGGGACCCTGTGTAATGAGAGAGAAGGTAATAGGCTGAGGGACAAGGAGTGGGTAATGAGAGTCTCCAACAACATTAACAAAAACAACATCCTTTTATATACCTAACCCCCCTGCGGAAATGTATGTCTCAGAGGCTATGCTGCTCCACCAGGTTTCAGTTCAGTGGTGGAGAGACACTCGTTGACTTGTCCAGGGTGATAAAGAGGTGAAGACCTAGGATCCATGTGTGAAGACATCTTAGTGTCCTGAAAGCTGTGTACCTGGCTGAACCGAGGCCTTCTCTGGCTCCTGTGGACTGGGGTGGATTGCTGTCACTGTGCCCAGATATGGATGTGATGCTGGGAGAGCTGCGAATTTGGCAAGCCAGTGGGATTTTTAATGTTGATTTCCATCAGGAGAGGGTACAAGTCAGTTATGCAAGCTACAATGTCACT
The DNA here is from genome assembly GCF_000298275.1 of Orycteropus afer afer. Classification (NCBI taxonomy): domain Eukaryota; kingdom Metazoa; phylum Chordata; class Mammalia; order Tubulidentata; family Orycteropodidae; genus Orycteropus; species Orycteropus afer. The sequence continues at coordinate 22,798 of NW_006922606.1, forward strand.
TTCTGAACAATGGAGACCAATTTAATTTGGAACAGGAGTCACCGGGTAACAAGGTGCTGGCGGCTCACCGCCTGGCTCATTTCACTGAAGGTACTTGGTGAACCATCACTTATCCCTGTTTTCTGCAGAATTCACGAGTTGGACCCTTTCAAATTTGTTCAGAAGACGGCTCCACCCTCACCCCTGGACTCTGGCCACCATCCACCAGAAGGAAGTTGAAGGTACCACGAAGTGCCCTGAGTCAGTTTGAGCCAGGCCAGGCCACTAATCTGATTGCTCCTAGGCAGCCCCAAACCACTCCTCATGGCTACACCAGACCTTGTCTTCATGGGACATCGGGTGAGATTTTGGGAGGAAGGGAGGACAGAAGTGATGAGGCCAAATATTCTGATGAGGAGGCAGGCTCACCTTGGGACTAACAGAGGGGATCAGGAAGGAGGGTGTCATGTGATCAATAAAGACTTGGTAGGGGTAGGTGCCGATGAAGATGATGGAAGTGGTGCTGCCTCCTAGCTAGTAGTTGTTGAGGGCATTCCGTGGCTCCATCCTCATGATGTCTCCCCATCGTTGGTTAATTCTGCTGGTCATGACCAGGACTTTGCAACTGACTGGGAGTAGTTGATCCAGTTGGGTGTATTGTGGGCTGAGCATCAGGGTGTGGACCAAGTAAGGATCTGGTTCAAAACTCCATTCTTGCTGACTTGGTCACCTAGGAGGCTGGGTCCTAAGTTTCAACCAGAGGTTTCAATTGACTCCCACACTTCAGAGTAGGGGCTATATGAGGCTGGGCTGGCACCTTCACTAGAAATTTGTTTGCCTCCATGACCAGCCTCTGTGGTGCAGGCCTCTGTCAGTGACTGGCTGTGGATGACCCTGGTGTGTCAGGTGTCAGAGGTAGATATCTTGAGCCCTTGTCCCAAGACCTCCTCCTCTCTGCTTAAGCTCTCCCCTGCCCTGTGCAGTTTGAGATAGGAGAGGGCTGGTAGAATGTGTTTAGCCACAAATGAGTGGACTTTTCGATGTATGGATTGTCCGGCCTTTGTCTCATGCTGCCCATAATGATCATTTCCTCCCAGTGGGTCTTTCCTTCCACCTGTGCATCTAAGAGGGTCTACACTTTCCTGCTCCTGAGAAGGCCATGTGAGTAGGATTTTGAGAACAGCTAGCAGTTAACCCATAAAGCAGAATGTCATGTTGCACACCCAACACCCAGCACATGGTGACCAACAGGGAACTGAAACCTCCTCTGATGGCCAATCAAATATCAGGATCGGATAGGCAGCAAGGTGAGGCCTCAAACTCAAAGGGCCCTGGATACCTCCAGAGATGGCTGCTACACACTCTATCTGAAGGACTTTGGACAGGAGATACATAAGGAGCTGGTGGATGGCAGTCATGCCTCCTTCTCCCCTGACGAAGAGTTCACGAAGGCTCGGCCCAGGCTTAGGGTGAGTGCATGTTTGGAGGTGTCTCAAATCGCAGCAACCCCAGGTGGCCATAGACTGTCCTGGGTCAGACGCAACTCCCTGGAGACCCCACTGAGATCCCTCCTAGTGTTTTCTCCCTGTAAGGACCCTCTTCCAACCCTTAGGAATCCTATCTCGAAACCCATTCCTCTACTCAACTTCCCACTCCAGCCTTGGCCCTGTGCCATGTGTTTCTTCTAATACTTCTTTGACTATCGGAGGGGAAGCCCTTTGGATGTCTTTCCCTTGTTCACCATTGCCTACTCTTGCATTTGGCCTACTCTCTTTATTGCTTTCACTCTGGACGTTAGATATCTCATGTGGCATTGGCTTGACAGTCCATTCACACTTGTTTCCAGACGCACACATCCTGACCTGTGAGGTGGACATCTTCTTTATTCCCAAGAGGAATGAAGCCCCTCTACCAGATGCACCAATAGCAGTCTCAACTCCTACCTGGGACACGGCAACGACGGCACGGGTGGTGCAGGACTGGGCAGGGTTCCGTGGGGTCGCTCCGACACTGAAGCCATTCTGCCGCATCCAACCACAGCAAGCTGGAGCCCCTTGGTTGGAGAGTGCCAGCCTGTGCACCTGGCACACAGCCAGCCACCTTGTGTGGAGACTTGTGTGTGCCTGTGACAAAGGTGCCCCAGCTGTGGGGAGGTCTCCAAGGCAGGCTCCGGTCCTGACAGCCACAATTGGGCCGGTGCCATGTCTCGCAGCTCCACTACCTCTGGGGGCTTATGGAGTGGGATCTGCAGGCTACCGGGGGGAAGAGGGCTGCCTTGTGTGAGCGCCGACTATACTCCAGGCACATCCCTGTCCAGCACCTAAGCCCGCGCTGTTCAGAACGGGGATGCCAGGCCAGCGCCGCCTCCGCCACCTGGTGAAGGTGGGTATGCTGGGTGTCTGGACTTGAGGGAAATGCGCGGCCTCCGAGGAGACACCCACTGGGTGCCTGGTTCCCCGACAGTGCCTCCCCTCCCCTGCGACACCTCAAGTTCTTCTCCTCTGCCATGCCTCCCCTCCAGCCTTCCCTGCCCAGGTCATTGTGCATGAGGTGCGTCCTGAGGGAGCATCAGGGTGAAGAGGGCAAGGGGTTAGTGGACCCAGAGGGGTGAGCAGGGCAGGAGGCTTGGGGGCTTGTGTCGAGTCTGGGGCCCTGGATGCAGGCCATGCGAATGGAAGAGGCAGGTGGCCGGGGCAAGGATAGCAGGGCTGAAGAATGACATCTGATCCTGGGTGGGTGTTCTTTTTTTTTTTTTGCCTGAAAAGACAGCAGGAGTTTCCTGGAGGAGGTAGCGGCATCCGGGCCCTGTGTCCTTGCCATAAAGGCGGTGCCTACCCTCCGAGGGAGGAAGGGGAAAGACACGTGGCCAGAACTGGGGCTTCTGACACCGGAGACGAAGGATGAGGGGGCAATACCTACCCAGGGATCCCTGGGATCCACGTTGAGGCATGGGGGCCACACTTGGCAGTGAGGTTTGCTTGGCTAGGGGAGGCACCCCTTGTAATCACTGGCTCCTCACACCTGGTAGGCCCTGTGTGGAGGGGATTCCTGGCCAAACGCGGGCCAATGTTTGTGGAAATTTGGCTTCCCAGGGCCAGGGTTGGACAGTCCCCCGAGAAATGACTCCCTACACCGTAAGGAAGACGTGGCCTCACTCACACAGCCCAGCCCGGGAGCTTGCCACTTGCCTGGGGAGGAAGCTGGGAGGTGGCCCTGGTTGGGATCAGGAAGGCCCACAGGCAAGGGGATATTTGAGCTGCAGTGCTTGAAGGGAATGGCATGGCATGGCTGGATGGGCACTACGGGCAGAAGGGACGGGGCACCGACAGGGTGCTTGGGTTTGGCGGGACCGGGCATGCTTGGAAAAGCCCTAGGTATTGCAGGAAAGTCAGTATGGCCACCCGTTGGGGAACGTGGAAGAGCCAACCTCAGCCTCCTCTTCAAAAGGGGAAGATACACTGGCAACTGTGTGATGGGAGATGGGGATGGGTCTAGGGTAGAGCTTGGAAGCCCCGGGGCTGTCCTCTAGGCACCTGATCCTTCTTGGCAGGCCATGGAACACCACCCTTGAGGACCTGTTCACCCAGTAACGTGGACACTTGAGAGCAGTCCCCGTGAAGCCTTAGGGTGTCCATCTCGCGGGTTAGCACGGTAGGGCAGGTTGGACCACACGCCCGGGAATAAGGCCGGCCCTAACCCCGGATGCTCTGCAGAGACGCTTAGGGCCTAATGTCCATTCTGTGCAGCCCAGCCTGTCCTCTGAGGCAAGAGGGGCCTGAGAGGTGGTTGCTGTCCCTTCGAAGGCTGGGGCCTCCTGGTGCCCTGACCTGTTTGCTCTAGGGGTTGGGTGGTGTCCCTCCTCATAGTCACCGGGGTCAGGGAGGCCAGGCCAGCCCCCTGGGTGCCTCTTAGGCCAGGCTCTGACCTAATGCTGGATGGCTCTAGGTCCACCCCAACCCCTGACCCCACAGGGGAAACTGCACTCAGCAGTGTCTTCCCCCGTGCCCACATGTACTTCCCGCACAACTTGCCCCATAGGTGCCGCTTCCAGGGACCGTCCATTCGTGTCCCCTCTTACAGAGGAAGCAACCAAGGTTCGGACACCAAAGTGAATTCACTCTCCCAAGTGAGTACAGATGGGGACAGAGCGGGGCCTGCCCTTCACCCCAACTGCCTGTCACCTCTGATGCCCCAGGCCCAGGGCCTGTGCCCACCTATGGCCTGGTGACACAGCTGGAGAGGCCCAGGTAAGCCAGCCTGGTTATGTGGTGGGCCAACCCAGAGAAGCCCCTCAGCTGGTGTCCTGATAACTTTGGTCCCCGAGGGCCACCTTCTGTGCCACCGTGGCCAGTGAGAAGAGCTGGCCCCTACTCCAGCCTCCTGACCCAGAACCCGCTGGGGCCACCGTCCCACTCCACCTGTGTGCGTGGTCAGTGGCTAGAGCTTTGTGGCATTGGACCATGATGCTGTGAAATAATAGCGGCGGCGTCAGCTTGGGGGCGCACTTAGACCTTGCAATGAGAAAACACAGAGACAACACTGACTGTACATCCCATGTAGCCTGAGCCCTTCAAACAGGGAAGTGGCCCCTGGATTGGAAGCAGAGTTTGGCAGTCTGTCTTGAGGTTCCTCCTATGAGCTCCCCAGACGTGCACAGGGGCCTCTGATCTCGACTGAGCCAGCTCTCCTGCTTCTCTCTCTCGGTAGGCTTCCTCACCTTCTCAAACCTCCTTTCCTGGGCTGGGACTCTTGGAAGCCCCAAAAGTCTCTGCAGACTGGTGGCGTGGGAGTTGTGAGGAACAGAGACCAGCCTGAGGCAAATGGATCTGTGGGGTGTGCAGAGCCCAGTCACACGTTCCAAGTGCAGCATCAGCGAGAAAGATGAAGCCCCTCTACCAGATGCAGCAATAGCAGTTGCAACTCCGGCCTCGGACACGGCAACGACGGTAAAACAAGAATGGCTTTGGTCACTATCACAGTGAACAGCACCACCTTAACTGTAAGAATTTTAAATAAGTCTAGAATCAGCATAAATATAACTAGCCCATTTAAGTGTAGTTAAGGTCACAGTCAGTGTGACCAGGGTCACCATAAGTGTAAGTAGCATAGGTAAGTGCAGCTATGGTCATGGTCTCTGTGACCAGCATCATCGTTATTGAAAGGGGATTAAGCAAGTGTAGCTAAGTCACTGTCCCTATGAAGAGCACAAATAAAACTTTAACAAATTGCACTAAGTCTAGCTTACGCTCCAGTCACTGTGACTAACAATGCAGTAAATGTCAGCAGCTAAGGTATGTTTAGCAAAGGTCATTGTCATTGTGACCAGCAACACCTTAACTGTAACTAGGAATGGAAAGTCAAGCTAAGGACACCTTCAGTTTTGACATGGTCATTACAACCTTAACTAGCTAAGGTAAGTGTAGCTAAGGTCGCTGTCAGTGTGACCAGCATGACTATCCCTGGAGTCAGTTAAGGTAAGAGAAAGGACTCTGTCACTGTGAGCAGAATCACCATATTTGTAGCTCGGTAACATAAATGTAACCAAGGTGTCTCTCAGTGTGTCCAGCATCACCATAACTGTAAGTAGCTAAGATAAGTGTAGCTAAGTTCACTGTCAGTGTGAATAGCGTGACCATAAGTGGAAGTAGCAAAGAATGAGGTCACTGTCAGTGTCACCAGAGTCAACCTAACAATATATAATGTAAATATACCGAAGGTCACTGTCACAATGACCAGCATCACCAGAAATGTAACTAGCTAGACTAATTGTCCTTATAGTCACTTGCAGTGTGACCAGCATCACCAGAACTCTAACTACACAACATAAGTATAGATAAGGTCTCTGGTGATGTGACCTGTGTGCTGTAAGTGAGACTAGGAAAGGTAAGTCAAACTAAGATCACTATTGCAGTGACCATCATCACTGTAAGTGGAATGAGCTAATAGTGTAACGATGGTCACTGTCATTATAACTTGTGTCACCATACGTGTAACTAGCTAAGGCAAGTGCAAGTGAGGTCTCTGTTGTTGGGAACAGTGTCAATGTAACAGTAAGTAGTTAAATGAAGGCAAAGTAAGGTGACTGTCCCATTGTCCACCATCAATGTAACTGTACCAGCAAAGGTAAGTTTCACTAAGGTTACTATCACTGTGACCAGCGTCATTCTAAGTGTATCTCTCTAAAGGAAGTGGACCTAAGGTCAATGTCAGTCTGTGCAGCATCACCTTCAGTGCAATCAACTATGATCTGTCTAGCTAAAGTCACTGTCTGTGTGCCCAGCTTTGCTGTAACTGTAAATAGTTAAGGAAACTAAGTGTATCTAAGGACACTGTCAGTATGACCAATATCACCCTAAGAGTAACAAGCTGATGTAAGTATAGCTGAGGTAGCAGTCAGTCCACTAGCATCACTGTAACTCTAAGCAGCTAAAGTAAGTTTAGGCACGGTCAGTATGACGAGATTCACCGTGACTGTAAGTAGCTCATGGAAGACTAAGTCAAGCACTGTCATTACATCCTGCCTCAACATTATTGCCTAATTAAAATAAATCTCTCTAAGGGCAATTCAATATCGCCTGTGTCACTGTAAGTCTGACCAAGTCACCATAAATATAACTAGCTAAGGTAAGCCTAGCCAAGGTGTGGTGGTCAATGTGGAGTTTCAACGTGGCTTGGCCTGGGTGAGTGGCTGGGCATCTGAATGTAGTATTCCCCATGATGAGACTGTTAATCACCTCCAAGGTGGACTCCACTGTGAGTGGATGAACTGCTTTTGGGTATGGGGTCTGCTTCCCATATTTAAGAAACAGCTTTGGGAATGGTCTCCATCTTTTAGCATGCTTGAACCCTGCATGTAATCAAATCGTTGTCCAGCCGCCTGCCATGCTCTGCCCAACTTGGGACTTTCAATGGACTTGAATGAATGGCATGCCATGTGGTTTTTTAATATCTGATCTGTGCCTTTTGACTTGTCTACTTTGGACTTTTCAGTCTCAACAGTCAACAGCTGTCTGAGTGCAGAGAACCTCTAGCTCCAGTGTGCCAGTAGGAGGAGGCACATCTGAAGCCAAAGGCTGAGGTGTTTCCACCCAGCTTCTAGTGCTTCACACCTGGAACTTGGACTTAAAGCCTCTAAATTGTAAGAATAATCTCCTCCTCAGTTATGCCATCTCATGTGTGGTATGTTCTTCTCAGAGCAGCACCAGGAACACAGATTAAAATGACACAGTCTCTGTCACAAATATAAAGGTTACGGTAACTAGGTAAGACAAGTGTAATGGATGGCATTGTGAGTGTGATCAGGTTATAGTAACTATAACTAGTTAAGAATATTTTACCTAAGGATGAGGTCATTGTGACCCATATCTGTGTCCCCTTAGGGAGCAAAAGTCAGTCTTACTATGGTCACTGTCACTAACTAAGATTAGGGTAGCTAAGGTCAGTGTTAGTGTGTCCATGATCTCAGTAACTGTATCTGGCTAACGTAACAATAACTAGCTATAGTCACTGTTGCTGTGACTAGTGTCACTAGAAGATTAACTATCTATGGTAAATTGAGTTCAGGTCACAGTCATGGTTACCAGCATCACCATAGCTGTCAGTTAGTAACAGAAATGTACCTATGGTCACTGATGTTGTGAACAACATGATAGTAACTGGAATTAGGAAAGTACGTCTAACTAAGGTCGTTGTCCCTGTGGGCAGCATGATGGTAACTGTAACTAGCTATGGTAAGTGTAAGTGAAGTAACTGTCACTGTGACAAGGGTCAACACACCGTAAGTAGGTGAAGTAGGTGTAATTAAGGTCCCTGTGAGTTTGAAAAGCATCACCGTGTTCCAAGCTAAGGTCACTCTCTCAAATCACTGTCACTCTTACCAGCATCACCCTAACTGAAACCAGCTAATGTATGTGAACCAAAATGCACTATCATTGGGAACTACATCGCCATCCCTTGAACAAATTTAAAGGTAGATAAGATCATTTACAGTGTGGCTAGTGTCACTATAACTAGGAAAGGTAAATGTAGCTGAGACCACTGTCAGTATGACCAGAGCCCAAGTAACAGCAACTAGCTCATGAAACCATACCTGAGGTAACACTAAGTGTGCCTACCAACAATGCAACTGTAATGTTCAAAACTTAGTTTTTCTAAGGTCAGTGTCAGTGTCACCAGCATCAGCCTAAGTGTAACTAGCTAAGGTTAGTCTCACTAAGGCACTCTCATTGTGTCTAGAATAACCCTGAATGTAACTTGCTAAGATGAATTTAATAAAGGTCACCATAGTTTTATCTAGCTAATGTCAAGGTTTTCAGGTCACTCTCAGTGTGATCAGCATCACTTTAACTGGAATTAGCTCACATAAGTTTGCTTAAGGGCACTGTCATTTTTGCCAGCATCCCCACGTCTTTAAGTAGCGAACATAAGTGAAGGAATGTTCACTGTCATTGACAGCAGGGTCACCATTAATGTAAGTCTCTAAAGCAAGTGTAGCTAGGGTCATATGAGTTTAACTAGCTAATGTAAGTGTAGAAAAGGTCGCTGTCATTGTGACTATTGTCAGAATAAATGTAAGTCGCTAAAACAAGAATGGCTTTGGTCACTATCACTGTGAACAGCACCACCTTAACTGTAAGAATTTAAAATAAGTCTAGCTTAGGTCACAGTTCATGTTCCTAGAATCAGCATAAACCTAACTAGCCCAGTTAAGTGTAGTTAAGGTCACTGTCAGCTTGATCAGTGTCACCATAAGTTTAAGTAGCATAGGTATGTATAGCTATGGTCATGCTCTCTGTGACCAGCATCACCGTAATTGTGAGGGGCTTAAGCAAATGTAGCTAAGGTCACTGTCCCTGTGAAGAGCAACAATAAAACTGTAACAAATTGCAATAAGTCTAGCTTAGTCCCCTGTCACTGTGACTAACAATGCAGTAAATATCAGCAGCTGAGGTATGTTTAGCAAAGGTCATTGTCATTGTGACCAGCAACACCTTAACTGTAACTAGGAATGGAAAGTCAAGCTAAGGACACCTTCAGTTTCGATATGGTCATCGCAACCTTAACTAGCTAAGGTAAGGGTAGCTAAGATTGCTGTCAGTGTGACCAGCATGAGAATCCCTAGAGTCAATTAAAGTAAGAGTAAGGTCTTTGTCACAGTGAGCAGCATCACCATATTTGTAGATAGGTAATGTAAATATAACCAAGGTCACTATGAGTGTGTCCAGCATCACCATAACTGTAAGTAGCTAATTTAAGTGTAGCTAAGTTCATGGTCATTGTCACCAGCGTGACCATAAGTGGAAGTGTCTAAGAATGAGGTCACTGTCAGTGTTACCAGAGTCAACCTAACAATAGCTAATGTAAATCTACCAAAGGTCACTGTCACAGTGACCAGCATCACCATAACTATAAGAAGCTAGGCTAAATCTCCTTATGGTCACTTGCAGTGTGACCAGCGTCACCGGAACTCTAACTAGACAACATATGTATAGATAAGGTCTCTGGTGATGTGACCCGTGTGCTGTAAGTGTAATTAGGAAAGATAAGGCTAACAAAGAACACTTTTGCAGTGAACATCATCACCGTAAGTGTAATCAGCTAATGTGAGTGTAACGATGGTCACTGTCACTATAACTTGTGTCACCATAAGGGTAGCTAGCTAAGGCAAGTGTGGGTAAGGTCCCTGTCATTGGGACCAGTGTCAATGTAACAGTAAGTAGTTAAGTGAAGGCAAAGTAAGGTTGACTGTCCTATTGTTCACCACCAATGTTACTGTACCAGCAAAAGTATGTTTCACTAAGGTTACTATCACTGTGACCAGCGTCATTCTAACTGTATCACTCTAAAGGAAGTGGACCTAAGGTCACTGTCAGTTTGTGAAGCATCACCTTCACTGCAATTAGCTATGATCCGTCTAGCTAAAGTCACTGTTTGTGTGCCCAGCTTCGCTGTAACTGTAATTAGTTAAGGAAAGTAAGAGTAACTAAGGACACTGTTAGTATGACCAATATCATCTTAAGAGTAACAAACTGATGTAAAGTATAGCTGGAGTAGCAGTCAGTCCCCTATCATCACTGTAATTCTAAGCAGCTAACATAAGTTTAAGCACGAGATTCGCCATAACTGTAACTAGTTAATGGAAGACTAAGTAAAGCACTGTCATTACGTCCTGCCTCACCATTATTGCCTAATTCAAATAAGTCTCCCTAAGGGCAATTCAATATCGCCTGTGTCACTGTAAGAGAGACCAAGTCACCATAAATATAACTAGCTAAGGTAAAACTACCCAAAGTGTGGTAGTCAACGTGGAGTTTCAACTTGGCTTGGCCTGGGTGAGTGGCTGGGCAGCTGAATGTAGTATTCCCCAGGATGAGACTGGTAATCAACTCCAAGGTGGACTCCACTGTGAACTGCTGAGCTGCTTTTGTTTATGTTGTCTGCTTCCCATATCTAAGAAACAGCTTTTGGAATGGTCTCCATCTTATAGCATGATTGAACCCTACTTGTAAGCAAATCGTTGTCCAGTCGCCTGCCATGCTCTGCCCAACTTGGGACTTTCAATGGACTTGAATGAATGGCCTGCCCTGTGGTTTGGTAAAATCTGAGCTGTGCCTTTTGACTTGTCTACTTTGGCCTTTTAAGCCTCAACCCTCAACAGCTGTCTGTGTGAAGAAAACCTCTAGCTCCAGTGGGCCAGGAGCAGGAGGCACATCTGAAGCCAAAGGCTGAGGTGTTTCCACCCAGCTTCTAGTGCTTCACACCTGGAACTTGGACTTAAAGCTTCCAATTTGTAAGAATAATCTCCTGCTTTGTAAGGCCATCTCATTTGTGGTATGTTCTTGTCAGAGTGGCATTAGCAGCCCAGAATATAAGTTCACTGTCTTTGTCGCAGCCATCAGCGTAAATGTAACCAAAACTATGTAAGGTAAATGTAATGAATGTCACTGTGAATGTGACCAGGTTATAGTAACTGTAACTAGATAAAGGTATTGTAGGTAAGGAAACTGTCATTGTGACCAGCATAAACCTCCCCTAAAGTGGGACACTAATGTAAATATAGCTAATGTAATTGTAGCTAAGATCTCTAAAAATAAGAGGTTTTATTAAAGGTAAGTGTCACTACGTTCCCTGTCTCTGTGACCGGCAATCTACTTCCGTAGTGATACTGCTTCAGGAACCCAAGGAGGGGTCGCTATGATTTGGGTCTGACTCGATGGCACATAACATCAACAATAACAAAGTGGGTCTAACTATGGTCACTGTGAGTATGAAATGCATCCCCATGTTATTAGCTAAGTTCAGTCTCTCTAAAATCACTATCACTCTTACCAACATCACCCTAACTGAAACCAGCTAATGGAAGTGTAGCAAAATTCACTATAATTGGGAACAGCATCATCATCGCTTTAACAAATGTAACTGTCGCTGAGGTGACTTACAGTGTGACCAGTGTCACCATAAGTGTAACTAGTTAAGGTAAGTGTAGCTGAGGTCACTGTCTTTATGACGAGAGTCAGTCACAGCAACTAGCTCATGTAAGCATACGTGAGGTCACTGTAAGTGTGACTAGCATCAATGAAATTGTAATTAGAAAAGAATTAGTTTTTCTAAAGTCACTGTCAGTGTTACCAGCATCACCCTAAATTTAACTATCTAAGGTAAGTCTCAGTAAGGCACTCTCACTGTGTCCAGCATCCCTCTAAATATAACTAGCTAAGGTAAGTTTAATATAGGTCACCATAATTTTAAGTATCTAATATAAATATTTTAAGATCACTGTCATTGTGATCAGTGTCACTTTACCTGGAATTAGCTAACATAAGTTTAGCTAAGTTCACTGTCATTGTTAGCTTTAACTAGCTAACATTGGTGAGCCAAATTTCACTGTCTTTGTGACCAGTCTCACCATAAGTGTAAGTCGCTAAAGCATGCATAGCTATGTAGGGTCAATATGTCCATCATCCATGGAACTAGCTAGCTATGGTAAGAGTAGCTAAGGTCACTGTCAGTGTGATCAGTATCACCATAAATGTGAGTCACTAAAGCAAGTATAGCTAGGGTCACTGTCACAGAGAAGCACCACCCTAACAGTAACTAGTTAAAATACATCTAGCTTAGGTCACTGTCAATGTTCCTAGCGTAAGAGTAAATGGAACTAGTCAAGAGAAGTGTAGGTTAGGTCACTGTCAGTGTGACCAGTGTCACCATAAATGTAAGTAGCATAGGTAAATGTGGCTAAGGTCATGGGCACTGTGACCAGCATCAGTGTAAGTGTAAGTGGCTAAAGAAAGTGTGGCTAAGGTCACTGTCACTGTGAACAGCACCAGCGTAACTCTAATCCATTACAATAAGTCTAGCTTAGGTCACTGTAACTGTGACTAGCATGTAATGTAATTAAGGTCACTGTCATGGTGACCATCCTCACCATAAATGTAACGAGCTAAAGAAAGTGTAATTATGGTCACTGTCACTATGACCTGTGTCACCATAAGTGGAAATAGTTAAGGTAACTGTCAATAAAGTCGCTGTGAGTGGAACCAATGTCAATGTAACTGTACCTTGTTCAGGTCAAGGTAGCTAATGTTCCTGTCACATTGTGCATCATGACTGTAACTGTAAATAGCTAAGGTAAGTTTCACTCAGGTCAATATCAGTGTGACCAGTGACACTGTAGCTATCTAAAGTATGTGTAGCTAAGGTCTACACTGTCAGTTTGAGCACTGTCACCTTCACTGTATTTGGCTACAGTAAATTTAGCTAAAGTCACTGTCAGTGTTACCAGCATCACTGTAACTGTAACGAGTTAAAGTAAATGTAACTATGGACACTATCAATGTGACCAGCATCACAATAACAGTAACCAGCTAATGTAATTATAGCTGAAGTAATAGACAGTGACACTAGCATCACTGTAACTCTAATCAGTTAACATAAGTTTAGTTAAGGTCAATGTGCCAAGCATCACTGTAACTAGCTAAGGTAAGTCTAAGTAAGGCACTGTCACTGTGTCTTGCATCACTGTAATTAACTAGAAAAAATAAGTCTTACTAAGGTCACTGTCACTATCACCTGTGTCACCATAAGTGTGACCAAGTCACCGTAAATGTAACTAGCTAAGGTAATCCTACCTAAGGTGTGCTGGTTAACTTTGTGTGTCAATTTGGCTAGGCCTGGGTGAGTGGCTGGGCAGCTGGATGTAGTATTTCCCATGGTGAGGCTGGTAATAAACTCTAAGGTGGAATCGACTATGAGTAGCCGAGTAGCTGTTTCGGGGTATGTTGTCTGCATCCTGTATGTAGAAAACACCTTTGAGAATGGTCTCCATCTTATGACATGTTTGAACCCTGTGTGTAGTCATATCATTGTTCACCAACCTGCCATGCTCTGCCTAACTTAGAACTTTCAATGGAGTTGAATAACTGGCCTGCCATGTGATTTGGTAACATCAGGACTGTGCCTTTTGACTTGTCAACCTTGGACTTTTCAGCCTTAGCAGCCAGCAGATGAATGAGTGAATAAAATCCTCTAGGTCCAATGGGCCAGGAGCTGGACACAAAGCTGAAGTCCCTAGAGCCTGGCACATGGAACTTGGACTTAAAGCTTCCATTGTAAGAATAACCTCGTTCATGGTAAGACCATCTCATTGGGGGTATATGCTTGTCAGAGTGGCAGTAGGAGGTCAGAGCACAAGATCACAGTCTCTGTCACCACCATGACCATAACTGTAATAGCTAAGGTAAACGTAATGAAGGTCACTGTCAGTGTGATCAGCTCACTGTAACTAGCTAAGAGTAATGTAGCTAAGAAAACTGTGATCGTGACTAGGATCAGCATCCCTTTAAATAGCAAAGGTAAGTTTCACTACTGTCACTGTCACTGTGAGCAGCATCAATGTAACTCTAACTAACTATGATAAGTGTAGCTAAGGTCACTGTCACTGTGTTCATCATCCCAGTAACTATAAACCAGGTAACATAAGTGTAGATAAGGTCACTGTCGCTGTGCCTAGCATCACTGTAACTTTAGCTAGCTATGGTGAGTTTAGCTACAGTCACTGTCATATTTAACATCATCACCATAACTGTAAGTTAGTAACAGAATCATAGCTATGGTCACTCTCAGTGTGACCAGCATGAAGGTAACTGAAACTCACAAAAGTAAGTCTAACCAAGGTCATTTGCCCTGTGACCAGATGACGGTAATGGTAACTAGAAAAGGTAAGTGTAACTATGCTGTCACTGGGACAAGGGTCACCATGCTTGTAATTAGCTAAAGTAGGTCTAACTAAGGTCACTATGTCTATTACCTGAGTCACCGTGTTACTAGGTAAGGTAAGTCTATCTAAAATCACTGTAACTCTTACCAGCATCACCCTAACTGAAACCAGTGAAGTGTAGCTAAATTCACTAACATTGGGAACAGCATCACCATAACTAGCAAATGTAACTGTAGCTGAGATCACTGACAGTGTGACCAGTGTCACTCTAAGTGTAACTAGTTAAGTGTAGCTGAGATCACCATCATTATGACCAAAGTCACAGTAACTGTAATGAGCTCATGTAAGTGTAGGTGTAGCTGAGGCCACTGTAAGTGTGCCTAGCATCACTGAAACTGTACTTAGCCAAAATAAGTTTCCCTAAGGTCACTGTCAGTGTGACCGGCATCCCCCTAACTGTAGCTAAATTAAGGTAAGCTTAAGTAAGACACTGTCACTGTGTCCAGCATCACTGTAACTGTACTACTTAAGGTAAGTCTCAGGAAGGTCACCATAATTTTAACAAGCCCACCAGCCACTCCTCGGAAGGAAGATGGAGCAATCTACTTACGTAGTGATACTGCCTCGGAAACCCGAGGAGTGGTCGCTATGAGCAGGGTCCAACTCAACGGCACATGAGAACAACAATGTAAATGTTGTGAAGGTCATTGTCAGGGTGACCATCATCACTGTAACTGGAATTAGCTATCATAAGTTTAGCTAAGGTCACTGTCATTATTACCAGGGTCACTACGTCTTTAACAGAAGTGTAGCAAAGGGCACTGTCATTGTTACCAGTGTCACCATTAATGTAAGTCACAAAAGCAAGATTAGACACGGCTACTGTCAGGGTGAACAGCACCACCGTAAGTGTAACTAGTTAAAATAAGTCTAGGGTAGGTCACTGTCACTCTTAATGGCATCAGGTAAATGTAACTAGCTGAGGTCTGTGTAGCTAAAGTCACTGTCAGTGTAACCAGCATGGCCATAACTTGGACTAGCTAAGGTAAGACTAAGTTCATTGTCACTATGACCAATGTCACCATAATTGTAACTAGGTAAGGTAAGTCTAACCAAGGTCAATTTCAATGTATCCAGGATCCATGTGATCAGCTGGCTGTGGTAAGAGTAGCTAAGGTCACTGTCATTGCGAACAGTGTCACCATAAATGTAAGTCACTAAAGCAAGCATAGCTATGGTCAGTGTCACTGTGAAAAGCACTACTGTAATTGTAACTAGTTAAAATAAGTCTAGCTTTGGTCACTGTCAGTCTTACTAGCATCAGAGTAAGTGTAACTAGCTAAGGTAAGTGTATGTAAGGTCACTGTCAGTTTGCCCAGCGTCAGCATAAATGTAAGTTGCATAGGTAAGTGTAACTAATGTCATGGTCACTGTGACCAGTATCACTGAAATTGTAAGTCACTAAAGCAAATGTAGCTAAGATTACTGTCACAGTGAACAGCACCAATGTAACTGAAACTAATTCAAATAAGTCTAGGTTTTGTCACTGTCACTGTGACTAGCATCACAGTAAATGTAACTAGCTAAGGTAAGTGTAGCTAAGGTCATTGTCACTGTGACCAGCAACATGTTAACTGTAAATAGGAAAGGAAAGTCAAGCTAAGGTCACTCTCAATTTCACAAGGGTCATCGCAACTGTAACTAGCTAAGATAAGTGTAGCTAATGTCATTGTCATTGTGAGCAGCATGACCATACTGGAACCAGCTAAGGTAAGACTAAGGTCATGGTCTCTGTGAGCGGCATCACCATAATTGTAACTAGGTAAGAAAAATCTAACCAAGGTCACTCTCACTGTGTCCAGCATTACTGTAACTGTAACTAGCTAAGTTAAGTGTAGCTAAGGTCACTGTCAGTGTGACCTGCGTGATCATAACTGGAAGTAGCTAACCTTGGGTTTGTCAGCCTCAGCAGCCAGCAGCTGCCTCAGTAAAGAAAGCCTCCATCTTCAGTGGGCCTGAAGCAAGAAGCAGAGCTGAAGCCCAAGATCGAGAGGCTTTCACTCAGCCACTAGAGATGGCACTTGAACTCAGACATCTAGCCTCCAAAACTGTCAGAGAATAAAGTCCTGCTTATTAAAGCCACACATACATGGTGTTTTCTGTTAGAGTGGCACTAGGAAACCAAAACACAGCTTTGCAAATCCGATGGGGGTCACTATGAGTTGGAATCAACGGGATGGTAGTGGTTTGGCTTTGCTTTTTATATCTCTGATTCAGTGAGATTGCAGACACCTCCTACACTGTGTGAGCTCGTCCCCTACTGGCCGATGGTCATATCCCAAACATAAGGTTAGAATCCAACACACATCTGTGGGACACATTAGGGTCCATCATTGTTCCCAAAGCTGGCTGTACTTTATACCTTAGTCTATGGGAGACAAGGTCTGGGGCTTCGGTGTCCTCCCAGCACCCCTCCCCGCAGAAGCCTCTTTTCTTTCCCTGATGAGTATGAGGCTGACAGTAGATTAGTGACTTGTCCTGAGACCTAAGTAGGTCCATACGCTGGCTCTCTGACAGCTGCCCTGTCCTCTGTAGCATGGCCATGTTGCTGAGCTGGGGTCTGAAGACAAGGGTCATACCCCATAGCCCTAAGTGAACAGTGCTTTCTCTCCAAGCCAAACATTCTGTAAAGTCTTCCCCTGGACAAGGCTGAGTCCATTGCCCTGAAGAGATGCTATTCAGCAGTTTCCAAATATAAGGACAGTTGTCTGCTCCACTGTGCAACTGGGATAGTTCATGTCTAGGGAGGGAGGTGGCCTGTATCTGTGCCAGGTTCCCTGAAGACTCGACCGGGGTATAAAGGGTGGCTGTGGGGATCCTGTACAGCCACTGAGTACTACGAGTGAACTTGCTTGGAGCGTGGACCCTAACCATGGTGCAGACACATCACTTGACCTTTATGTCCAGCCTCATCACCACCCTGCAGGCCCAGGCCACCCCAGGCTTGCATGAGGTTTTGGGCACATATGGATGGAAGACAGCTGATGAGGCCGGGGAGCTGCTCAGACCCAAGTCTGGACACCATCCCAGGAGGCCCTCATGTTTGGGTCAGGCATTTGCCCCTAGGAGGCAGTCAGGCAGATCTCCCAGGGTGCACCGAGCCTGGGGTCTTTGACAGTAGTTGGACACACCTCAATTGTCCCTCTTAGTGCCATGGTCTGAGCAGGCGTGCAGGGGCTCGAGACAGTGTACTGGGTGGGGCCAGCACAGTATCTGGGCTGTTGGCAGGATGTGTGTGTGGGTTAGGAATGCAGCATATTGCCAGGATTTGGGGTAGAGTTGGGGGCTGCCAAGGCTGAGCTGGCAGGGGCATCCTGGAGGGCTGGCTGGGCTATTCCTTGCCATGATGGAGGGGAACTTCGTAGGTCCAAGGGACATAGTATGCAAAGGCTTTGGTAGTAGACAACAAGTCCCAGGGAACAAGCTGGAGACCATGGCCCCCATCACTCACACAGTCCTGGAGCTAGGCAACCTGAAATTACAGGCTACCATGTAGTGAATATTGTGGGGTGGGTGGCCAGGACCCACAGGGTCTTTTCTTTCCACAGACCTGGTCGAGCATGCTTGGGGGACAGGAAGGCCATGTGTCCCCTCTCACCTCTTCCATGACTCTCAGCCCAGTGAATTTGAAGGGGAGGCTCTGTGTGGGGTGCCTTGATCTAGGTCGCTGGGCTACTAGGCTCCCCTGCTCTGCTGACTGGAGGGTTGCTGTCTGCCACAGGCCCCTCAGGAAAGGCATTTTACCTCAGACCTCACTCAGACCCTTGACTTATACCCTTGAAATAAACCAAAGCCCTCAAGGACAGGCTTTGCAGAATGACCCAGGAAGAATGTTTTGGGGGTTGGTGGAAAGGCCACTTTGAGGTTCCTATGGACTCCCCATGTGGCTGTCACCTGTGTGACTGCCCCTTGTATGACTCCCCTCTGTGTGGTGTGACAATGTGTGTTGTCTGTCCTGAGGACTAACCCTTAGGAATTTACTGACCCTAGCACAGCAACATGCATTTGTTCCAAAAGCCCCTTACTCAGACTTTCGCTCACTGGGCCAGGCAAGAGTAAGTGTGGACTGGTCTCTGAGCGTCAACATGAGAGGGCCACCTGGTGAAGCTAAGTCCAGGTCAGGCCAGGTGCACAGCCTGAGGAAGATGGCCTGTGCCTGCTCAGGGATGGCTGAGGTGAAGGTAAGCAGGCAATGACAAGCCTGCTGCCCACATGTGGAATCTGCTCTCCAGGCTGAATGCATAGGGTCAAGAGAAGAAGTTGGACCTGAAGTAAACCAACGAGCCCAGCAAATTCACAGCCCGTGAGTGCCAGGACCCAGCAGCTATACCCCTGAGACACACTGGCAGAGGGTCTCTGGGAACACTGGAGAACTCCACCCTGTGCTGAAAGGAGCTTTGGTGGTACAATGGTTAAAGCACTCAGCTGCTAACCAAAAGACCCACATTTCAAAACCTAGCAGCCATTCTCTGGGAGAAAGATGAGGCAGTGGGCTTCCATAAAGATTACAGCCTTGGAGACCCTCTGGTGCAATTCCACTCTGTCCTCTAGGGGTGCTGTGAGTCAGAATCAATTTGATGACAGTGTTTTTTCTTTTTCACTGCCTTCTGACCCTCATTAGGTGCACCTCCCTCCCACAGGCCTTTTCCTGAAAGATAGAAGTACCTGTCACCAGACCTCCGGCTTGAGATCCTTGTTCCCAGAAGGGAAGGACCTGTCTAGGGCTTGCCTTTGGGGACCAATGTGTGCACTTGGAGGGACATACAGGCCTTGTAGATACTGATCTCCTGGGTCTCACCTACTTCCCACACATGCTTGCTATTCCCTGCATGGGCTTGCTGCTTTGGGGTGTGGCCCCCTCTCCAACCCTCAAAGTGAGGGGATCTCTGGATCAGGAGCATGTGGGGGCAGGGAGCTCAGATGCTATTTGGCTGTGCACCCCAAATGAACTCCATGGATTCTTCCAGAAAAGATTGCTTGGTTGAAGCAGGACCCTATTCCTGTTCTTCCCTATATGGGGGCAGGCATCTCCTGTTGATTGAAAAGAACCACGTGAGGGACCACTGCCTCCTGTACTATGAGGGCAGGTTAAATGGGCAGCAGGTACCCATGGCAAAACTCGTGGGTGAGTGGTCACCCAGGGTCCTGCAGCCTTTGTCCTCTCCTACCCCTCACCTTGGCTGCCCACTTCCCTCCTGCTCACAATGTCCTGGCACTGGATTTTGAGAAACTAGCAACTGCTCAGTGTGCCTGGCCGCCTGAACAAAGAATGCAGTGCGACACGGAGAACAGACAGGTACCCACACTTGTTGAGGCTGGGTACGAATCAGGGTGTCAGCCATGTTGGTTCCTGCTGGAAAAGCTGTTAGAGGGCTTCGGTCCAGATGTGTTGTTGAACTTGTGGCTATTTTGTGCCGTCGAGTTGGACTCGACTCATAGAGACCCCTCTTTGGTTTCCTAGACAGTATCTCTACAGCAATATATTGCCCAACCTTCCTACTGGTGGGTTTGAACCACCAGCCTTCTGGTTAGCAGTCAAATGTCTTAGGCACTATGCCACCAGAGCTCCTCAGCCCAGGTGTGGGCAGTGGGAACACTGAGGATGCTGGTGATCTGAATCCTCAATGTCTTGAGATGACCTCCTCACTGGAGTGTTTTCCTGTAGCCCCCCACCAAGTGCCATTCCTTCAGGGTCATCACTGCAGGGATGAGTGTGCACCCTGCCTGATGCCTGGGGTTTGATTCCGGAGCATGAGGTTAGATTCCATGTGGAGACCTCAGCATGCCCTCCAGAATGCCTTGGGGCCAGGAGCTGGACAGGGCTATTTGAGGGGCCCCTGGTCTGGTAGTCTGGAGGTGAGAAACTCCGTCCACAGATGGGGATCACACCTGGGGTGACCGCCTGCTTCATTGATGCCATGCATCCTCATATACTAAGCTCAGCTGCAGCAGGGACACTTGGTGCCTGGTGGCCAGTGGCTGGTGTCTGGAGCAACCTGTTTCCCTCTCTCCTCTCATCTCTGAGCCCCAGCCTGATAGTAGCCCAGCTCAGTCCCAGAGCAGCTGAGGGTGGTCAAGATCTGCCCTTGAGCTCAAGCCTGAGGATTAGTTCAAGCCACCCGAACGGGTGGCCCTTCCTCGACAGAGGAGTGCATTGCCAAGGGGTGCCTGGGGAAGGCTTCAAGGAGAACTCTGAAGGCTTGGCCCCTCCTCTCAAAAGGCCCGAGGAATGGTAGCCCAAAATGGTGCCAGGGGCAGGCTCCAAGGGGCACCAAGTATGGGTTGCCACTCCACAGGAGAGGAAGGACACTCTGAAGGAGTTCCTGGGGCAGGCTTCAAGGTGCACCCCAAAGTGGTGACCCCTCCTCACGAGAGGAGGTGCCCCACAATGGGCTGCCCAAGGCAGGCTTCACGTGGCACCCCGAAGGGTTGGCCTCTCTATGGAAGAGCAGGGCCACACCGAAGGGGTGCCCATGGCGGGCTCCAAGGTGCACTCCAATGGGGTGGGCTTTCCTGTCTTGAAACCTGTGGAAAGGGAACCGAAAGGGGAGCCCAGCTAAGGTTTCAAGGGGCACCCAGAATGGGTAGGCCCTCTCCGGATGAGGAGGGTCACCCCAAAAGGGTATCCAAGCAGACTCCCTAGGGCACCCTGAAGGAGTGGCCCCTCCTCTCTTGAGGCCTGAGGAAGGGCACTCCAGAGGGGTAGACCCTTCTCTCATGAGGCCCAAGGATGTGCACCAGAAGCAGTGCCCAGGGCAGGCTTCATGGGACACCCCAAAGGATTGGGCCCTCCTCTCATGAGGCCTGCGGAGGTGACCTCGAATGGGTGCCTGGGAGAGGCTCCAAGGGACAAACCAAAGGAGTGGTCCCTCCTCTCATGAGGCCCGAGGAGGGGAAACCTGAAGGGATGCCTGAGGTAGGCTCCCAGGGGCACACAAAAGGGTAAGCTCCTCCTTTCATAAGGCCCAAGGAGAGGCACCATGAAAGAGTGCCTGGAGCAGGCTCTTAGGGACACCACGAAGGGGTGGCTCGAGAGAGGAAGGGCAGCCTGAAGGGGTGCCTGAGGCAGGCTCCAAGGGCATTCCAAAGGGGTTTCCCGAAATCCGGAGACTAACGGCACCAAGAAGTGGTGCCCAGGGCAAGCTCCAAGAGGTACCCCGAAGGGGTGGACCCTCCTCTCATGAGGTCCAAGGAGTGTCATTCAGAATGGGTGTCCAGGACAGGCTCCAAGGGGCATCCTGACAGTGTGACCTCTCCTTGGGAGAGGAAGAGTACTGCAAAAGGGTGCCTGGGTCAGGCTGCAAGGAGCACCCAGAATGAGTGTCCCCTCCACGGAAGAAGAGGAATACCATGAAAGGGTATCTGGGGCAGCCTCCAAGGCAAACCCCAAAATAGTGTCCCCTCCTCTCATGAGGCCCCAGGAGCAATAACCAGAAGGGGTGCCCTTGGTAGGTTTCAAGGGGAACCTCAAGGGGTGGGCCCTCCTCTGGAGTGTAGGGGTACACCAAAGCAGTGTCGAGGGAAGGATTCAAGGGGCACCTTGAAGAGGTGTCCCTCTTTGCAAGAGGTGCAACAGCACAAAGGTGTTCCTGGGCAGATTTCAAAAGGCACCATGATATGGGGACCCTTCCTCTTAAGAGGTCCGAGGTGGGGCACCCCATATCGGAAGACCCTCCTCTCATGAGCACCAAGGAGGTGCACCCCAAAATGTGCCAAGGGCAGGTTTCAAGGGGCATCCCGAAGGGGTGGCGCCTCCTTGGGAGGGGAGGGTCACCATGAAAGGGTGCCTGAGGCAGGCTTCAAGTGCACTCTGAAGAGGTGGGCCTTCTTCAGGAGAAAAGGGTCACCCCAAAGAGGAGCCCAGGACAGAGTCCAAGGGTACCCCAAAAGGGTGGCCCTACCTCTCATGAGACCTGAGGAAGGGCACCCTGAAGTGCTGCCTGGGGCACACTTCAAGGGGCACCCCGAAGAGATAGCCCATCTTCTGGAGACATGGGGCATCATGAAGTGTTGCCCGGGGCAGGTTTCAAGGGACACTTAAAGGGGTGGCCCCTTGTCTCATGATTCCTGAGGAGGGGCAACCTGTAGGGGTCCTGGATAAGGCTTTAAGGGGCACCCCGAAGGGGTGGTCCCTTTTTATCAGAGTAGTGGCACCCCACAAGGGTGCCAGGGCAGACTTCAAGGGGCACCCAAAAGGGGTGGTCCTTCCTCAGGAGGGGAGGCACAACCCGAGGTGATGTCTGGGGTAGGCTTAAAGGAACACCATGAAGGGGTGACCCCTCCTCGGGAGAGGAGGTGCACCACAACGGGTTGCCCAGGGCAGGCTTCAAGCAGCACCCCGAAGTGTTAGCCTCTCTACAAAAGAAGAGGGGCACCCCGAATGGGTGCTAATGGCAGTTTCCAAGGGGCATCCCAAAGGGGTGGGCCCTCCTCTCTTGAAATCCGAGGAAGGGAAACCAAAGGGGAGCCCAGGTAAATCTTCAAGAGGCACTGAGAAGGGGTGGCCCCTCCATGGAAGAGGAGGAGCACTCCGAAGTGTTGCCTGGGTCAGGCTTGAAGGAGCATTGTGAAGGGGTGGCCTCTTCTTGGGAGAGGAGGTACACCACAACGGATTCCTCAGGGCAGGTTTCATGTGTGACCCCAAAGGGTTGGCCTCTCCATGGGAGTGGATGGGCACCCTGAAGGGGTGCCTGGCAGGCTCCAAGGGGCACGCCAAAGGGGTGGGCCCTCCTCTCTTGAAGCCCAAAGAGGGGCAAACCAAAAGGGAGCCCAAGTAATGCTTCAAGGGGCACCCCGAATGGGTGGGACCTGTTCAGGTGAGGAGGGTCACTCTGAAAGGGTAACTAGGGCATCCTTCAAAAGACACCCAGAAGGTGTAACCCCTCCTTGGGAGGGGAAGGGCACCCCATAGAGTTGTCTTGGGCAGGCTTCAAGGGGCATCCCGATGTAGTGGCACCTCCTCATTTAAGCCCCAAGGAAGGGAACCTGAAAGGGGGCCTGGGTAAGATTCAAGGGGCACCCAGAAGGAGTGGGCCCACCTCGGGAGTGTAGAGTCACCCGAAAGATGTGCCCAAGGCAAGCTTCAAGGAGCCCCCAAGTGGTACCAGGGGCAGGCTCCAAGTGGCACCCCGAAAGGGTGTTCCATCCTCAGGAGAGGAGGGTCACCATGAAAATGTGCCTGAGGCAGGGTCCAAGGGGCACCCCGAAGGGATGGACCCTCCTCAGGGGAAGAGGTCATCCCGAAGGAGTGCCCAGGACAGGCTCCAAGGGCACCACAAAAGGGTGGCCCCTCCTCGGGTGAAGAGGGTTACCCTGAAGGGAAACATGGAACATGATGCCAGGCGCACCCCAAATGTGTGGCCCCTACTCTCATGAGGCCAGAGGAGGGGCACCCTGAAGGGGTGCATGGGGAAGGCTTCAAGGGGCACCCCAAAGAGATGGGCCCACATCAGGAAGGAGGGGCACTCTGGAAGTGTGTCTGGAGCAGGCTTTAAACTGCATCCCGAAGGAGTTTCCCCTCCCTGGAATAGGAGGGCAAGACTGAGGGGTGACTGGGACTGGCTTCAAGGGGAACCCCGAGGGAGTGGCCCCTCTTTTGGAGAGGAGGGGCACCCCAAAGGGTTGCATGGGGCAGGCATCAAGGGACACTGCGAAGTGGTGGCACCTCCTCAAGAGAGGAGGCACACCCCAATGTGGTGCCTTGGGGCAGGCTCCAAGGGGCACAAATTGAAGAGGAATGGCGTGGCATTCATCATCCCAAAGAATGTTTTAAGATCTCTCCTGAAGTACAATGCTGTCAGTGATAGGATACCATCCATATGCCTACAAGGGAGACCTGTTAATTTCTATTATTCAAATTGATGCACCAACCCCCAAAGCCAAAGATGGGGAAATTGAAGAGTTTTATCAACATCTGCAGTCTGAAATGGACCGAATGTCCAATCAGGATGTGTTACTTATCACTGGTGACTGGAATGCAAAGGTTAGAAATAAAGAAGAATTACCAGTAGTTGGAAAATTTGGCCTTGGTGACAGAAATAATGGTGGAAATTGTAAGGTAGAATTTTGCAAGACCAATGACTTATTCATTGCAAATAACTTTTGTTAACAACACAAACGGCAGCTGTACACGTGGACTTCACCAGATGGAACACACAGGATGGTCGTTGAAAGACGGGAAGGTCTTCTACAAGATGGATTGACTAGGGGGTTGCGACGATGAGCTCAAGTATAGCAAGGATCACAAAGCTGGCACAGACATGGAAGGTATTTCATTCTGTTGTGCACAGCGTTGCTATGAGTCAGAAACAACTCGATGTCACATAACAACAACAAAAAAAATGTTTGAGAAGAAACACTTGGTCAAGGGAGTTACTTCGTGGAGCCCAAGCTTTAAAAAAAAAAAAAAAAAAAAAAGCTACAATGGACAGCTTGTGCCAGCTGGAGAGAACCAAATGTGGTGGCTTTCTAGGGAATAGTTCTGTGTCTTGATAGACATGGGGTCTTCCTTGCTCTTCAGAGAAAATCAGACGGTTCTGGGCTGATGTATCATGAGTCCACTCTTACTTTCCAATGAGTCACCACAACAAAAAAGGTAGAGTGAGGCCCAAGTCCTGTAGGGCAGAATTGTTACAGCAGGTGAATGTGGGTGAAGGGCCCACGAGGTCAGCAGGTCTAACTAATTTCTCAGTGAAACTCTGGACTAGCTGTTCCCATTCCCTACTCCTGCACAGGAAGCCACTTAGAACACCACTCCCCTTGATGTCACAGCCTCTGGGTCAGGGGTCTGGGGGCCGTGGAGCTTCTCAGGGTGTCCAGGCAGCAATCTGAGTGTTGACCAGGCTGTATTCCTTTCTGAACCTCGGGAGCATCTTGCTGGCAAGATTCAGCTCCTGTGGTTGTGGGACTGAAGCCCCAGCCCTAGAGGCCCACTCTCTCTTTGGCTGACCCACACACCTCCACCAGCCTCTCAAGGCGTGTGGGATCCTCACGGTCCTTAATCCACTCAGCACCCTTCTTGCCCAGCCTACTGGACCTACTGTCCAAATGGGGGTGTGTGGGGGCCATATCTGACTCAGGCTGGTAGTGAATGTGGGAGCATTTCCAGGAGCAGGGCTTGATTTCCAGGTGAGGTGGAAATTTAGGAAGAGGCCTCAAAGGCCACATGACAATGAACACAGGTTGGAGTGATGGTGCCCCAAAACCATGAACAAGTTCCTGGATAGCCTGCAGCCCCAGAAATGGGAGGAGATGGGAAGGCCTCTGCCTTGGAGCCCCTGTTGATGGTGCAGCCCTGTTGATGCTGGAATTCAGGCACCTGCCTCCAGAACCTGTCATTTTAGGTTTCTGGTTTGTGGTACCCTTTTGTATCCAAAAAGCCAAACCCAGTACCTTGGAGTTGGTTTTGACTCACAGTACCCCTAAAGGACCGAGTGGAACTGCCCACAGGGTTTCCAAGTCTGTCAATCTTCACAGAAGCAGACTGCCTCATCTTTCTCCTGTTGAGTGGCTGGGGGTGCAAACCGAAAAAGATGGCAGAATAGGGAGAAAGACTGCACAGAACCTCTTCAACAAAGAAAAGGATAACCAATATCACAGACACAGAAGATAATCCTGGAACCCTGAACCTTGAAGGGAAGGATATAGAAGTGGACTAAACCCAAACTACCAGAAGAATTTGCATGAAAATAATAATTTAAAAAAGTAGACATAGGGAGCTGCAGTTTGGCAACGATCCTGAGCAAGCCTGACAGCACAACACAGGTTGGAGGGTGCAGAGTGGTGGTAGGACATAACAATTAACCTAAAAGCCAGCCCTGCTAGCCAGGGACTGCACAGAAGACTGCTCTGGTGGCTTGGGAATAAAACCCAAAGCAGCAGCAAAGAGAAAGCTGAGCTGTGGACTTTTGCCTGTCCGGAGGACACCCCCATTTTGAATGTTTCCAAGCTGCTTGACCATTTTGGATATTTAAAGAAACAGCACTCTCTGAGATTCCAGGGGTGTAAAACAGGTTCTGCTTGCCAGTAACCCCAAAGACACTCCAGACCTGGATGACTGAAAAGATGCAACATTCCCCTTGTTACTCTCATACCACACACCCCTTGGTGAATGGAGGTGCGACATTCCCCCACTCCCACCCATCTTCTGGGCCTAAGGAACTCCATCCCAGTCTGTGTGCTCAGGCAGAGCCTGGGTGCCCTATCCTCCTTTCCCCCACTTTTTTCTTTTTCTTTTTTATTCTCTTTTTTTCTGGTTTTTAGTTTTGTCTGTTATAAAACTACTATTATTAATAATACATTTGAGCTTTTTACTATTATTCTTTATTCTTCCCTTCCCAAGTACTACTTTTCAGCTCTTTTTCTTTTCCCTGTTCATGGTTGTAATTTTTTTTTTTCCTTCATGGTTAACCCTATTGCTTATTTTTCTTTTTGCTTTCTTTCCCATATTTTCTTCATTATTCTTTTTCTCTACATTTTTTTCTCCTATAGCCATATATCCAGATATTGCAGGTGTTCTT
>NW_006922606.1:51433-52397 GCF_000298275.1 Orycteropus afer afer
GTGACACAACCCAGAAACCACAGTGATGGACATATCCAAAGATAAATGAGCTTACAAGATTGTAAACAGGGAACCAGATACATTAATTGGCAAGTGAGGAAAACTACAAACAAAAAGAGAGAAAATAGTGTGTAGTTATAGAACTTCTAAATGGTGAGGAAGTTAAGAGAGTTGCAAGATGGAATGGACTGTTCTAAACTCGGGGAGAAAATTATAAATCATAGGCTAACCTCACAGAAACATTATAAACCTTCATATCACAATGAAAAGGAAGAGAAGCACACATATTCAGCAAATACTACAACAACAGCAACAAAGGAAATTATAACACGATTCATAAACATAATGATCTCAGCACAGAAAATAATATGGAACAAAGAAACCAGGGACACCATGAAATAACACATAACAAAATGACAGCAACCAATTCATACTTGTCAATAATTACATTGAATGTTAATGGATTAAATTCATCGCTCAAGAGACGGAGAGTTGCAGATTGGATAAGAAAGCAAAACCCATCAATATGCTGTCTACAAGAGACACACCTTAGAGATAAAGAAAAAATAGAATAAAAATCAAAGGTTGGAAAAAGATATATCAAGCAAATGGCAATTGTAAGAGAGCAGGAGCGGCAATATTAATTTATGATCAAATTGACTTTAAGACAAAAACCACCATACGAGACAAGGAAGGACATTATATAATGATGAAAGGATTAATTGAACATGAAGATATAAGCATAATAAATATATATGGACCTAATGACAGAGCCCCAAAATACATATATCAGGCTTGAAAAGAACTGAAAATGTAAATAGGTGACACCACGATCATAGCGGCAGACTTTAATACACCACGTTCATTGGAAGATAGAACTACTGGAAAGAAACTGAACAAAGATGTAGAAGAGCTAAACATTACAGTCCACCAACTTGGCCTTACAGACATCTACAGAGCACTT
>NW_006922606.1:58605-59650 GCF_000298275.1 Orycteropus afer afer
TCAATGCAATGAGACAAAGTGTATGTGAACTGCTGTATGGAAAGTGAATTTGCTCTGTAAATCTTCACCCAAATCATAAATAAATAAACAAATAAAAAAAGAACACAGCCTGGCCAACACTCAGACTGCAGCCTGGACACCCTGAGAAACTCCATGTTACCCAGACTCTGACGCAGAGACTGACATAAAGAGGGTGATGCTCTAAGTGGCTTTCAGTTCAGAGTAGGGAATGAGAACACGTAGCCCTGAGTTTCGTTGAAAACCTTAGCTAGACGTGCTGGCACCGTGGACCCTTCACCCACATTCACCTGCTGTTACGATTCTGCCCTACAGGATCCTAGCCTCACTCTGTCTTTCTTTTTATGCTGACCCATTGGAAAGTAAGAGGGGACTCATGACCTATCAGACCAGAGACTTCCACTTGTCTCTGAAGAGCAAAGACACCCCCATGTCTATCAAGGACACAGAACTATTATTGCCTAGCAAGTCAACAGACTTCACTCTCATCAGTTGACCCATGCAGTCCATTGTAGCCTTTCTCTTTTTAAAGCCTCAGCTCCAGGCAGGGACCGCACACCCATGGTCTTTCATTGACCACATGTGTCGTCTCAAACATGTTGTTGTTGTTGTTAGGTGCCATTGAGTTGTTTCCATCTCATAGCAACCCTATGCATAGCAGAATGAAACACTGCCCCATCGCGTGCCAGCTCCATGATCCTTGCTATCCTTGTGCCCATCATCACAACACCTGTGTCAATCCACCTCATTGAAGACATTCCCCTCTTTCATCCACCTTCCTGTGTGTTCCTACTGGCGAAGTCCATGTGTACAGCCACCCTTTGTGTGGTTGTAAAAAGGTATTTGCAATGACTAAGTGCTTGGTCTTGCAAAATTCTACCATGTAATTTCCAGCATTATTTTTGTCATCAAGGCCAAATTTTCCAACTACCATCTCAATATCAAGAACATTATCCATGAAGAAAGCAAGAGATCACTAAAAAGACAAGAAAAGAAGAGAAGACCAAAGTGGATGACAGAAGAGACT
>NW_006922606.1:60990-63701 GCF_000298275.1 Orycteropus afer afer
TGTAGCATTGGGAAAGTCAACTGCGAAGGAACTGTTTCAAGTCCTGAGGAGCAAGAATATCTCCTTGAGGAGTAAGGTACGCCTGACACAAGCCATGATATTTCCAATCGCCTTGTATGCATGTGAGAGATGGACAATGAATAAGGAAGACCAAAAAAAAAGTTGATGCTTTTGAGTTGTGGTGCTCCGAAGAATGCTGAAAGTACCATGCACTGCTAAAAGAACTAACAGATCTGTCCTGGAGGAAGAGCAGCCAGAATGCTCCTTGTAAGCAAGAATGGCGAGACTTCGTCTCACCTATTTGAGTCATGCTGTAAGAAGGGACCATTCCCTGGAGAAGGATGTTGGTAGAGTGGAGGGTCGACGAAAGACGGGGAGGCCTTCAACGAGATGGATTGACACGGTGGCTGCAATGATGGGCTCAAGTATAGCAGGGATTGAGGGGCTGGCACGGGATCAGGCAGTGTTTAGTTCTGCTGTGCATGGGGTTGCTATGAGTCAGAAATGACTCGACGGCACTTAACAACAACAACCTCTTCTTTGTTTCCAACTTTTGCATTCCAGTCACCAGTGATAATTAACACATCCTGATTGCATGTTCTGTCAATTTCAGACTGCAGAAGCTGATAAAATTCTTCAATTTTCTCATCTTTCACTTTGGTGATTGTTGCATAAATTTGAATAATAGTAATATTAATGGGTCTTCCTTGTAGGTGTGTGGATATTATCCTATGACTGACAGCATTGTACTTCAGGACAGATCTTGAAACATCCTTTGTGGTGATGAATGCCACGCCATTCCCCTTCAATTTGTCATTCCCGGCAGAGTAGATCATATGGTTGTCTGATTCAAAATGGCCAAAACCCGTCCATTTGAGCTCACTAATGCCTAGCATATAAATCTTTATGCGTTCCATTTCATTTGTGACAACTTCCAATTTCCTAGATTCATACTTCATATATTTCATGTTCTGATTATTAGTGGATGTTTGCAGCGGTTTCTCCTCAAATTGAGTGGTGCCACATGAGCATATAGAGGTCTGGAAAGCTGTACCTTATCCGTAGGAGTAAGGCTGGTTTTACTGTGATGATGCAGCTCTTTCCCAGTCCTATTTTGAGAGTCTTCTAACCTAAGTAACTCATCTGTCTCTGCTGTATTGGAAAATGTTTCTGGACTATTCACGAAGTTGCACAGTAATGTATCAGAAAGTGTTTCTCTGCTATTCATAAGGTTTTCCCTGGCCAATTCTTTGAGATCCAACATGATCTCCCACCTTTTCTTTTCTATTAATTTTTATTTTTTACCAGTCATGATGTTTGAATCCATTAAATAAAGTTTAAAGTGGCTAAGAGCTGGGCTGTGGGGTGGATATAAGTCCATGATTGCTCTGATAGTGAACCAGCCCTCGGATGGACTCTGGCAATCCTCACTCAAGGTGCACACTGATGTGGTTATGGGCTCTTTGTGAGAACAAACAGGAACCCACAAGATATCATGACCAATAAGGGGCTGGTGAAGTGCATCATGGGACATGAAACAGGCACAGCCTCTAAGCCTGTCAGACATATATGTTGGTTTAGGAAAAAGCCCTTACTATACAGGGAGCTCTGGTAGCATAGTGCCTAAAACACTTGACTGCTAACTAGAAGGGTGGTGGTTCAAACCCACCAGCCACTCCTCGGAAGGAAGGTTGGGCAATCCTACTTCTGTAGTGATACTGCCTCGCAAAAACAAGGAGGGGTGGCTATGAGTCGGGGCAGACTCACCGGCACATAACAACAACAACATACAGTGTTCTATGGAAGGTGTGACATGAAGACCAAGTATCCTCTGATGGTTTGTGTAGGTTTCAGTCGATGCACTTATGCAGCTACTTGAGTGTCCCATCCTTTTTGTGCCTGGTGACCAGGATGTGTTTGAGGGTCCAGACCAGCCTCGATGGTTAGAGGCAGGGTGATTCCCCAGTGATGTTGGGGTGCCTTCCCCAACACACAAGGTCAGGAGGCTTGACACGCTTGTTCCACTCATCACTAGCCATGCTCAGAGCGACCATATGGTTAGGATCACAGCTGCCATATGTCTGCTCTGAGGGCACCTTTCCCAGTTAGCAACATGCCAGCAACCTGGTGAGGCTTTGAGGTCAGAGAAATGCCCTATCCCCAACACCCTTTCCCAGTGATTTTCTCTCCCACTGGTAAGTACGACGGGGAGCCCTATTGGCACAGGGTTAAAGTGCTCAGCTGCTAACCGAAAGGTCAGTTCCTCAGCCCTCCAGCTGCTCTCTGGGAGAAAGACGTGGTAATGTGCTTCTGTAAAGATTTGCAGCCTTGGAAATCCTATCTGCTTCTGCTCTATTCTTTAGGGGCACTGTGGGTCAGCATCAACTTAATGGCAGAGGGTCTGCTTTGGGATTTGCTTCCATCAAGATAACATTCTTGGATACCCTCTGGGGCCATTCTTCTCTGCTCCCTAGGGGCTCTGTGAGTCAGAATTGACTTGCTAGAAGTTGGTTTGGTTTGGACTTTGCTTCCATAAAAATGACAGCCTTGGAAACCACATGGGGCAGTTCCTCTCTGTCCTCTAGGCAGCAGAATCGACTCCATTGCAGTGGGTTTGATTTGGGCTTTGGCTCCGTAAAAATGACAGCCTTGGAAATCCTCTGGATTTGTTCTACTCTGTCCTACAGGGGGCACTGTGAGTCAGCATGGAC
>NW_006922606.1:63801-88498 GCF_000298275.1 Orycteropus afer afer
TCTTCTTACTTCATCTATCAGCTGGCATTGTCCTCTCGTGAGGAGACCTTCCCCTTTTAAAAAACTATCGCCATGCATGCTTGGTTTTCTCGTCAACCAATATGTTTTCATTCATTGCTGTCCATTTTTAATGCCCTGCTTGTTGCATAGCAGGCCAGCATGAGCCCTGCCAAGGTGGCATATGTGTCTTTTTGCTTTCTCTCCAACTTTTTTTGAACACTTCCTTACTTTCTGGTTCAGCAAGCCTTCCATGCTGGCTATATATTTCCCTGCAATTAGCCATTTCTCCAAGGAATCCAAAATCAGCAGGTCGGAAGATTGTAGCTCTGCTGGCTTAGGTCTCAGGGAGTGGAGATCACACAGGGTCCAGAGAGAGTTAGCTTTGTCAGAACTTCGGTTTATACCATGGATGCAGGGCACACCCCCAAGGAAACTCCTCTTTCCACTGATTAGCACTTCACCTCAGATCACAAAATGGTATGTGATTACACCGTGTCAGCCAAACCACTGAGACATCTCGTTAACCCCTACAAGTCAGCAGGGAATTCATCTCAGGGTAAAAGTCACTAAGAGGCACAGGGATGCCCACTGCCCTATTGTAATTGGACAAAACCCTGGGATCATCTCTTCCCCTCTCCATGGAACAATCGTGGGGCATCCACAGAGAGGACAGAAACAACTCGTCCCCAGGGTGAGTCTGAGATTAAGTGTAAAACAACCAAACAAGCTGAAGAAATATATACATCATTTTATTAACTTCCGGAAGCTGTTCCAACAATTTGCCTCAAACTTGGTAGCTTCAACATCAGAAATTTGTTGTTTCTCTCCGTTCTGTGAGCCAGAAATCTGAGATCCAGGAGTTGACAGAGCCTAGATCCCCCAAAGGTTCTAGGGGAGGGTCCTTTCTCATCTCTTTTAGGTTCTGGTGGCCCCCACAGTTTCTTGGCTCGTGGCCGTATCACTTCCATATGTCTCTCCATCTTCATGTGGACCTCTTCTATGTGTCTATGTCTCTCCTCTGTGTCATACAAGGACACTAGTCATTGGATTCAGGGCCTACTTGGGTCACCTAGGATGATCTCATCTGGAGATTCTTATCTTCATTATGTCTGCAAAGACTATATGTCCAAATAAATTCCCATTTTGTCTTTTGCCATTTAAGGTAATATTCACAAGGTTGAGGTTATGATGTGGATATATCTTTTGAGGCCACCTCTAAACCTACTACAATCAACATATATCATCCTGGGTCTATGCTTATATATGCCTGAAGAAAGACTCAAGATACCACTATGTGGTGGCCTCTGAGAATTGATATTGAATTTTCACTTTCTATCCATCTACAGTGTTTGAATTTTCTTCCATATTTTCATAGTAATGATTGTGAAGCAGTGAGACTAAAAGTAATGCTCATCAATGGTATTAGCCAGGGTGCTCCAGAGAACAGGTAGATGGATGGATGGATGGATGGATGATAAATAGACAGAAAGATAGATTGACAGATCCAGAGACACATAGACTAATAGATAAATGTTGTTGTTGTTGTTGTTGTTATGTGCCGTCGAGTCAGCCCTGACTCATAGCGACCCCTCCTTGGGTTTCTGAGACAGTATCACTACGGAAGTAAGATTGCCCAACCTTCCTTCCGAGGAGTGGCTGGTGGGTTTGAACTGCCAGCCTTCTGGTTAGCAGTCAAGTGCCTTAGCCAGTATGCTACCAGAGCTCCTAATAGATAAATAGACACATGGATATACACATGGATAGATGGATGGATGAATGAATAGATACACAGATAGGTAGATAGACAAATGATAGAAAGACAGAAGATAGATAGATAGACAGACAAACAGATAGACAGATAGGTAAGGATTGATTTTCAGGAATAACTTTGAATATGTCTGAGAGCTGGGAGACACTAAATCCATCAACCAGGCAAGTTGGAAACATTACAAGATTTCCACCTTCTAGGCATGAGGCAGAATCACACCTCTCGGAAGCCTCCATTTTTGATCATCAATCCTTCAAGTGATTGGATGAGGACAACTCACATTATCAGAATAATCTCTTTTACTTAAAATAAACTGATTGAAAATATTAATCATTTCTAAACAACTTTATAGTAATGTCTGGACAAGTGCTTGACTAAAGAACCGAGCACCAGAGCCTAGCCATGGTGACAAAAAATTCACCATACCACCAATTTAGACTGGACCGTGGCCTGCCCACACCACAGTGACTATCTATATGCTCTTATTTCAAACTCTCCAACACTTACCACCCTGAAAGTCACAATCCTTTGTTCCCAGCACACAGAGCACCCTCTGGGAAGGCCCTTGGGCCATGGCACCTGCTTGTCTTCCTTCCTTCCATATCCCAGGGCCAGAGGCCTCTGCTCTGACGCACTGATGGCCCCAGGACTCATTAATGTGTTACGAAATTTTTTCTCTACTCAACATTTATCCCACAGGCCGAACAGCAACACTGTAAGCTGCTCTGGCTTGAAGGGGGACACAAACATGTCAAGAGATGAAGGGAAGATGGTGCATTTGGGTTGTAGAAGGAACTCGTGGTTCTTAAACATATCTATCCCCAATTCTGTTTACTGATAGGGCCTAGAAGCAATGACATCCCAGGAGCCATGAGCACACACAGTACTCAGATCCTGGTCTCTAACCACCACTATCCAGAATCTCAGTGTGCGGAGGACACCTGTGGTGCAGGGAATTATTGGGTATCGCTTTTCTAGCCATATTCTCTGTAACTGCCAGCAGATGACTGTGTGGGGTGATGCAAATGAGGTGTGTAGAACTCTGATGTTGGGATTGGTTATTTTGTCACTCTGCCAGGCTTACAAAAGCCCTCCTAGGGCAGAGAGAAGATCTCACTACTATTAAGAGAGAAGAGTTGGAGGTGAAGTGGAGTGTGTCCTTGGACCCGAGCTCCCCGACTTGGACTTCCTTAGCAGAGATATGCCCAGCTGAGAGAAAGCAGCAGCAGAGCCAAGCTGCAGGAAACAGAGCTGAACATTTGCTGGCCCAAGGACTGGGAAAACTGAGGGCCCTTGGGGAAGAGGCTTGCTGGCAGAGTGGGGTGTGTACCTATCAGCAGAGGCAAAAGAGCTTTGTAACAATTGCCAGAAAGGGCAGAAGCCAAGTCTAGAGGCCAAGGGCTAGAGAGCCATGCCAGAGGGCATACCAGAGGGGCAACTGTCCTGAGGGAAGAACTGTATCATGAGCACTTGCCTGAAGCTGAATTATATAGCCTGTTACTTTCCTAACAAACCCCATAACTGTGAGTATTGTGGGTTCTATGTGGCCATTGCAATGAATTACGGAACCCAGCAGAAAATTAGTGAGTGCAGTGAGAGGGTCGGCTGGTGTCAGGGTTGGGAAAATGCTGGAGGTTGGCTGCATGTCTGGCCTCATAGAAATAAGGCTTGCGCTGCTGCTGGTGAGTCTGTCTTCCTCTTGGGAAGGTGTTGTTGTTGTTGTTATGTGCTGTGGAGTCAGACCCGACTCATAGCGACCCCTTCTTTGGTTTCTGAGGTGATATCACTACGGAAGTAGAATCCATTCCCCAACCCTCCTTCCGAGGAGTGTCTGGTGGGTTTGAACCACCAGCCTTCTGGTTAGCAGTCAGGTGCCTTAGGCTCTACAGTACCACAGCTCCACTTGTGAAGTTAGAGAAGGTCAAAAGATGACACCGGTATGCTCTTTTAGCATTCGCTTTAAAATATGCAACATGAGTGGCTTTACGGATCAGAAATGTATGGTCTCAAAGTGCTGCAGGTTGGGAGCCTGAATTCAGGGTGTTGGCCAGGCCATGCTCTCTTTGACAGTTTTGGGAAAGGTTCTTCCTTTTCACTTTTGGTTTCTGGAAGGTCTGGGTATTTCTTGGCTTGTAGACAGATCCTCACATGTTCTCTTCCCTGTGTGTGTGACCCTTTGTAGTGCAGTGATTTACTTCAGAGGGCCCTTCTAGCTGTGGTCTTGTGACTCCAACAAAATGATTAGGTGGGCCAATGTATATAGGAAGACTGCTGTCCACCAAGGATGGTGGATAGCCTCCTAATAACACAAATAAGGTGTGTGGCACCTTTGAGGGGTTGGGGCCAAGCAAATGAGGTGTATGGAACCCTACTGAAGGAATTGGTCTATTTACCACCCTGCTGGGCTTAAGGGAGACAATCCCAGAAGCAGAGAAAGGGGACCTCACTACAACCAAGAAGAAGAGTGAGGAGAAGGCCTAGGACCTAGGGTCTCTGTGCTGAGCACTTCTTAGACCCAGGAGACAGGGTCAGGGCCATAAAACTGGAGAGAGAGAGAAGCAGTGGCACCAGAACCAGGAGACTGGTACAAAATGGTGCAGAGGGCTTCTGGGCCCAGGGAGCCAGGTGGCTACAGTGGGTTGGCCAATAACCCATGGGCCAATAGAGCTGAGCACCTTAGGGCAGGAAGCTTGATGGATGATTTACATACCTCCAGGCACTTATTGGTGGAGCTAAAGAGCTTTGTAATACTTGCCTTCCCTGAGCAGGGCAGACGCCAGGTTGAGCGGCTGAGAGTACAAGATTCAGGAGAAAGGTCTACCTGTAGGCATGGCCAAGAAGCTGTCCTGACAAAATAATTGTAACCTGAGTCATTCCAGATGCTTGGTTGTACTTTGTTACTCTAGTAATACACCCCACAACTGTGAGTGTGCTCTGTGACTTCTGTTTGGTCACTGTAGGAAATTATCAATTCATCAGAGACGTAGAGAGAGCCTTGGGAGGGGGAGATGGGGTCAGCATTGGTAAAAAGAAAGGAAGTGTGTCTGACCTTCACTTCATAGGAAACAGCCTGGCTTAAAGTTGATCTCGATCC
The DNA here is from genome assembly GCF_000298275.1 of Orycteropus afer afer. Lineage (NCBI taxonomy): Eukaryota > Metazoa > Chordata > Mammalia > Tubulidentata > Orycteropodidae > Orycteropus > Orycteropus afer. Next base: position 68,664 of record NW_006922606.1, read on the forward strand.
TCTCTTCTCATCCTACATGAAGTCACACGACAAGGTCAAAAATCTTCACCATGTCATTTTTCCATCCTGTTTTCATATATATCCTCTTTTGTACAATGCACTCCCAGGGGATTAGGATGACTACCGACACTACTCCAGGCGGACATCATGAAATTTAACTGATCACATCTGTAAAGAGAAAATCTATTTCCCCAAACAAGGCCACATTCACAGGTGTAGAGTTTAGGATTTCCCCTTATATTTTAGGGGACAGGATTCAATTCATATCACTTGTCAAAGGAACCAGAGAGCTCCTTGTGCTGCTGGTGGTAGTGGTGAGAGTTATGTGCTGTCACACTGGTTCTTACTCAGAGTGACCCATGCACCCACTGTAGGACTAATTACTGCCCATTCCTGTATTTACGTATGAGGCCATTGATGTAGCCAGTGTGAACCATCTCAATGAAGGTCTTCTTGTTGTTCATTGAGTCTCTACTTTACCTGACATGATGTCCTTCTCAAGGGACTTGTCCCACTGATAACATGTCCAAACTATGTAAGCAAAGTTTTGCCATCTTCCCTTCTAAGGAAGATTCTGCCTGTAGTTATTTCAAGACAGATCTGTTCATTCTTCTGCTAGTTCATGTTTGAGTCAATGTTCTTTACCAGCACCATAATTCAATAGGTCAGTTCTTAAAGTCTTTTCCATTGTCCAGCTTTTGTATGCATATGAGGCTATTGAAAATACTATAGTTTAGGTGAAGCTCACCTTAATCCTCAAAGTGACATCTTTGCTTTGTAACACTTTAAAGATATCTTTTCCAGCAGACTTTCCCAAATCAATATGCCCTTTGCTTTCCTGAATGCTGCTTCCATGAGCACTACTTGTGGATCCAAATAAAATGAAATCCTTGTCAACTTCAACAATTCCTCTGTTTATCATCATTTCCTTTATTGGTCCAGGTATGAGGTTCTTGTTTACTTGTTTACGGGTGTGGAGGTGTAATCCACGCCCGAAGGCTGTAGTATTTGATCTTCATCAGTAAGTGATTCAAGTCTTCATTATCAGCAGCAAGGTTGTGTCATGTCTGTTCACAGGTTCATAGTCAGTCATCCCCCATCCTAAGTCTGTGCTCTCCTTTATACAATACAGCTGCCTGGAGTATTCTCTCTGCATTTCTCAAGATGAAAAATTGAAGGAAAAAAAAAGCCTCAAGTTGCATTATGGAAAGATTCTTTGGGCAAAAATTTGAATGATTCAGGAAGCAATCAAATATGCTGGAAAGAATATACAGAGTTGCTGTACTAAGAAAGAATTGGGGAATGTTTACCCATTTCAGAATGTATAATACGATCAATAGTACTGAAGGAAAAACTCCAAGCTCCATGAAGGCATTGGTGAGAAACAAGGCTCTGGGAATTGATGAAATACCAATTGAGATGTTCCAACAAACAGATGTAATGCTGGAAGTGCTCATTGTTGATGCCAAGAAATTTGGAAGGCAGTTTCCTGGCCAACTTACTGGTGGAAGTTCAGATCCATGCCTATGGCAAAGGAAAATGATCCATGTGGTTGTGTAAAGTATCGAACAATATCATTATTATCACACACAAAAAAATTCTGCTAAAGCACATTTTAAAATGGCTATAAACATACATTGACAGAGAACTGCCAGAAATCTATGCCAGATTTAGAAAACGTCATTGCATAAGAAAAAGCATTATCTCTATAATAATTCAGATGGTCTTGACGAACAAGAGAGAATACCTGGGTGCAATGAATGATTTGGTCTGGGTCTTATAGCCGTGGTCTTTATGATTGCCATCAGATGACTGGGTGGAACTTCACAAAGGTGAGGTGTGTGTGAACCACCATGGGGGTTGGATACTTGCTAATGATGGAACTAAGGGACATGGTGCCCCTGTGGGGGTGGACTGTGCAAATAATGTGCATTCATAGAACCCTAATGAGTGGACTTGTCAGTTTAGCCATTTCGTTAGGCTTAAAATCACCCATCTCAGAGGCAACAATGGCAGATCTCGGCCACATCACGTCAGAGAAGAAACAAGGGTTCTTCTCTTCTGAATCTGTGGACCTGAGATCCCTGCACTGGCAAGATGGCAGAAAGTCTGGAAGAGAGACGGTGGCAGTAGAGGTAGCAGAACCAAGAGATTGACATGAGAGAGAACAACAGGCTTGCCAGCCCATGGAATGAGAAAGCTGAGTCACTTTGGGCAGGAGGCTTGCTGGTGGAGTGGGGTGCACCTAGGTGCACCTATCTGCCTGAGTAGAGCAGGAGCCAGGCCAAGAGACCTGACTCTATGGCTGCTGACTGCCTATACAGACATGCCCCAAGGCATGGCCATGTGAGGCTCTATTGATGGAAGATTTGTGTGAGGAGCATTCATGATCCTGAATTGTAAACTGCCACATGGAGAAAATTGAAGTTGTCAAAGATTTCATATTACTTGGTTCCACAATCAACAACAATGGAATGAGCAGTCAAGGTAACAGTCGATGTATTGCATATGGCAAATCTGCTGCAAAAGACCTCTTTAAAGTACAGACGAGCAAAAAAGTCTCTGGGAATACTAAAGTGTGCCTAACCCATGCCATGGTATTTTCTATCACCTAATATACATGTGAGAGCTGGACCTGGAACCAGGAAGACTGGAGAAAAGTTGATGCTTTTGAGTTGTGGTGTTGACAAAGAACACTGAAAGTACCATGGGCTGCCAAAACAACAAACAATCTGTCCTGGAAGAAGCGCAGCTAGAATTCTCCTTGGAAGCGACAATGGCCCAACTTGATCTCACCTACTTTGGTCACGTTGTCAGAAGGTACTGTTCCCTGGAGGAGGATATCATGCTTGGTAAAATGAAAGGTCAGCAACAAAGGGGAAGGCCTTCAATGAGATGGATTGACACAGTGGAGGCAACAGTGTGCTCAGGAAAAGAAATGATTGTGAGGGAGGCCCAGGACCGGGCAGTGTTGTGGTCTGTTGTACATATGGTCGCTATGAGATGGAGCCGGCTTGATGGCAATTAACAAAAACAACAGCTTCCCTAATATACCTCATAACTCTGAGTATTGTCCGTGAGTTCTGTGTGGCCATTGTAACAAATTAGGAAACTCAGCAGAGAAGCAGAGATTGTTGTGGGTGGGACAGTGAGTGTCAGATTCCGGAGAAAGCTTGGAGGGCAGTGACATGACTGACGTCCACCTCATGACTTAGCCTTGGGCTGATGATGCTGATGCTGATCCTGTCTCCACCTCGTGAAGTTAGAAGGAGGTCAGAGAACACCATCCCCATGCCATTTTTGCATTACCAGAAAGATGTTGACTTGTGTTTGATTGTTGGAAGGCATTTGACCGTGTGGATCATAACAAATTATGGATAACGTTGCACACAATGGGAATCCCAGAACACTTAACTCTGCTTATTTGAACCTTTATGTGCACCAGAGGCAGTTGAAAAAGTGTTTTCATGGTTGCATCCCAGGGTTCAAGGGGCCATATACTGGATAATGATAAATTTGGTGACCAGCAGGTTTGTTCAGGTGATGGACGACTGGATCCCCTGCACTATTTGGCTACCATGAATAAGTCTACTCTGACCATTTGACTACAGCTTTGGTATGGACAGATTTGCTTCCCTTATATTACTCACATGTATATCTAGGACAATGGAGGATCAATTCATTGCTTTTTGGAGACGTACACACCCCTAAACATACAGAAAGTTGAAAAGAAGCTTACAGATTAAATTCATTCTTGCATTCAACACATACTCATTGATATTGCCATATTGTCAGCATATTGATGATGGCATGAGCATGAGAGAGAGAGATAGGCTCTGTCCTCTCCCGGCTGCCTGGAAAGGGAGGGAGGGAGGGAGTGGTGGTCAGCGGTGTCCACAGTTGCATCAGCTGTAGGACACCTGAGCCCCTTGAGAGCAGGTCTGAGCCAGAGACCTGACCTAGACTAGTTCCAGGTCCACCAATGACACTGCATGGCACCTTTCCCTATGAGTGATTCTGCAGAAGTTTGTTTAGACCCCACAGCTCTTGGTAACAAACTTCCCTGCCTCCAAGCCTCCCTACTTCAGACCTACTGTCAGAGGGTCATCCATACTTCACCCTACTGACTGCAAAGATGGACTGTGTAGTAGAACAGGCTGTCCAGAACCCAGACCATTGCCCCATCACACACCACTCAGGACAAGGTTCCCAAGGGCCAATTTTTCCCAGACCCCCTGGCCCATGTCAAGAGGATCGGGCCCTCAGGGTCCCAAATCCAGCACTCCTCACTCCACTCCCATTTCCTTCTTGTCTCCTGTGGGACAGAGACTGCTATCAGTGACTGCTGCACTGGGATTCCTTCCCTGTTCATCCTAGGCCACTTTCTCTAGCTTCTGAACCTCAGTCCCTCATTCTCAGTCTTGATTTTCTGTGGGGAGTGGAGGCCACCACACTGACCAGCTCACAAAATGGTGCTGGAAGATGGGAGACGGTTCAGAGAACAGCTTGTAGCTACCTGAGGCCATTCCTCCTGGTCTGGCTAGTGTTTGGGAGTGAGTTGTCAGCTCACTATGGACAAATGACATTACTGACATTGTTTATGGGTCAGCTTTAGGGTGCAATCAAAGCATGTGTCTGTCCTGATACACACGTGTATGTGTACTGAGGTTTTCTCTCTGCGATGGGATGAGGAGACAGGCCCAGAGGCCTGGAAAACATGCCTGAGAATGTGGGCTCATTTCTGCATTGCCCCTTTTCTCAGTTTCCCAGATATGCATGTGGTGGCTCAGGCCCAGTGGTTCCCAGGTTCCAGAGGCACACAAATCCCATCTTGGCCAGAGAGGCCCCCCCCCCAAGCTGAGCCTGGGCCCAGAATCCCCTCAGTGTGATGCCCCAGGAAAAGAGCCCTCCTCTTTTTGTCCTCTCAACGAAGCTCCCTCCTACCCTGGTACCCACTCCTAGCAAAGTCTGGAGAAGGCTCAGCCCTCTCCCACCTGGACCCCTCATTCTGCACCCTTCAGTGGCTCCTTTGACTTTTCCTTCTCTGGTCTCACCTGTGTCTTCTTCTGAGCCCTCTGATCTCATTAAGCTCTGCCTTCTCCTGCCGCCTCTGCTCTCCTCAGTCTAACACAGGGGGGCCTTCTGACTTGCCCAAATCCTCAGTACCCACATCTAGGTTGCCTCTCTCCCACCGCCTTCTGACCCCAAACACCTTATTCCTCAGTTCTGGAATACCTCCTGCACACTTCCACGTCCTCCCAATAAGTGGGCTGCCACCTGGTCCGTCCACAGCTTCAGGTCCCTTTTGGACAGCCAGCTGCATCCTTCAGACTTTCTCTCTTCACCTAAGTGGACTTCTGTCCCCTCCCACCTCCTCACTGGCCCAAACTAGTCTGCTTCCCACCCCTTCCCTCCCCTCATTCCCCATATCTTTATTGTAGCCTGGCCACAAGGCTCACTCTTCACAACCATGCTTTCTCCACACCCAGCCCATGTCCTGTCTCCTGACCCCTTCTTCCTCCTTAGTTCCTAAGTGTGGCATTTGGTCAATCCCTCAAGCTTCCCAATTACCCAATTCTAGGCCTTCTCCTGGTCCCCACACCTTCTCACTGCCCATACCTGACTCTTCCCTTCTCTCCACTTCCATTTTTAGGCTCCCTATTGACTCCTCCCACCTTCTCATTCACACCTGCTCTTTCACCTGCCTGCCTCACTTCGTCCCCTCCCATATGTGGACAGCCTCTTGACTCCTCTCATCTCCACACTCCCCACAGGGCGACCACCTCCTGACCTCTCCAACCACTTCATTGCTGAGACCACCCCCTTGTTACTCACCCTTAAGGATTATCATGCTTTCTCCTTATTGCCCATCCTGGGCTACCTCCTGGCCCTTCCTACCTCTGCACTGCACACACCTGGCCCTCTGCCTGTCTCTCTCCACCTCCTCCCTCTGAAGTCCAGTGCACCTTCTCACTTCCAACATCTGGGCTGCCCTTAACTCCCTCCCACTGGGACCTGACCTTTGCCATTTCTCCTTCCCCACATTCAAGCTTTCTTCTAATCCCTTCCTTTTCCTCACTTTCCACACCCAGTGTGAATCCTGGCCAGTCGTGTCACCTCACATCCCACACCTGGGTTGCTTCCTGACCCCTCCCACCTCCCTAGAAACCACACCTGGGCTTCCTCTGAGCCTTGCCATCTCCTATCTCCCTCCACCTATGCCTATACTGACCTATCTCCTCCCACCTCCTCCTTACTGCTGACCCCTGTGTGGTCTGGCCCACTCCACTCTCACTGCTCACAGGCATCCTCACTGAACCCTTCTCTTCCACTCCTCCCACATCTGTGCCTTCTTGGTAGACAAGCCTCATCCTCACTGACCATTACAGGACTGCCTCCTGACTCCTGCCACATTCTCATTACCACACCTGGTGGTGGAATCCTGGCCCCTTCCATCCTCTCACTTCACTCATTGGGTCTAACCCTGTCCACCTCCACACTCACAGCAGTGTTGCACCAGAACCACTATTGACTCCCTGTTACCAACATCTGAGAGTTCACCAGGCCTCTGCCACCTCCTCAGCTCTAATAGGTTGTTTATCTCTTTTTCCCTCCTAATTCTCACTCCCCACACCTGGGTAATGCCCTCACCATTCCCACTTACTCCCTCACCTCCTCTGCCATTATCCTGTTCACAAGCACTCATGCAATGCCTGTCCCCAAATGTTCACAACAGGACTACTAACATCCGTCTAAAGGTGGACACAACATAGTCTTCCATCAGCAGATGAATGGATGAATAAAGTCTGCTCCATCCATACCCAGGGGCCCCATTAGACCTTAAAAAGAAGTTGATACTAATGCCAGCTACAGTACAGATGAAGCTTGAAGACACTCAACTAAATAAGGGAGGCAAGGTGCAAAGAACCAGCTATTTCCCCTTCGAGATGAATATGCAAGGAGATGAATCCGGAGACACAGAGAGCGCATCGCTGATTGTCATGGGCTGGGGGTGGGAACATGGGGTCTGCTTTATGGGTGCAGGATTTCTTTTGCGGTGATGAAAAACTTTTGCAAGCAGATGCTGGTGATGTTAGAAAAGAATTGTGACACTACACAAAGCCACTATGTCATACGCATAATAACTATTAAGCCAAAACTTGATTGAATTAGACATCTACCAGTCAAAATAGTATAAAGAATAAAATGAGCGGGAAGAACACTGAAGACATACCGATAATGCACCCACTTGGTTGTCGGAATAACTGTGCGGTTTCCAGGGGAACTTCTGTGGAGAAGGAACAGCAAGAGGTTCAGCATGTCGGGCTGGGGCCATATCTGGAGAGGGAGAATATAGTGGTTTTCTAAGCCACAGCGTTAGGGGAGGAACAGGATGGACATGAGAAGGTGGGTCATGATTTCCTTCTGGCAGTGTGCATGAAAGAGTCTACAGACCTCCAGTTTGTCCTCCATCAGGTGGTAGTGATGGAGCTGGTGATGCTGGATCTGGTGCAATAAGGAACTCTGATGGTGTTTCTGGATCACAGTCCACATTACCAATGTGTCCTCCATTTGTTTCTCCTGGTGGATGATGAACAATATTGAGCTGTGCAGCTGGCTCTTGCCAAGCTTTCAGTAATGGAGCTGGTGATGGTGGATCTAGGGCTGTATGGGGCTCTGATATTGTTTCAGCATCTGGATGCAAACCACCACAGGGTTCTTCAGTCACTTCTGGTGGTAGACCAGGAACAATTTCCAGCTCTCCATCTGGATGTCCATCAGCTTCCAGTGATGGAGCTGGTGATGGTGGATTTGTGGCTCTGGGGAGCCCTAATTTTCTTTCAGCATCTGGATCCACATCACCAGAGGCTTCTTGACACACATCTGGTGATGCAACAGGAAGAATCTCCAGCTCTCCAGCTGGCTCTCTGTCAGCTTCCAGTGTTGGACCTGTTTCTGGTCGATCTGAGGCTCTACGGAGCTCTGCTTTTGTTTCAGCATCTGGACCCACATCACCAAAGGGTTTTCATTATTATTATTATTGTGATTTGGGTGAACATTTATAGAGCAAATATACTTTCCATATAGCAGTTCACATACACTTTGTCTCATGACATTGACTACAATTTACTACAATGCAACATCTCCCCTCCTACTTCCTCCGAATAGGTACTTCTTCCCTGTGTCCCTCCCTCCATGCACTCCTGCCCCGTGAGCTATCACCCTGTGCATAAGAAGCCCTTCTTTCTCCCATGCTTGTCCTCTCCAATGAGTGTATCTACCGCATACGCCTGTCTATTATTTGGCTGGAAGCCACAGACGTGCATTCAATTCCAGACCTGAAGGGCAGCTAGGGACCTAGTCTCAGTGATTCCACCAGGCTCTATCGGACCAGAAAACCTGGTCCTGGCCCACTATTTTTTCTTTCCAAATGATTTTGAATTTTGTTCCACATTGTTCTCCCTCTCTATCCAGGATCTCCTACATAGATCGTCTTCCAAGTGGTTGACAATAGTAGCCAGGCATCATCTAGTTCTTCTGGTCTCATAGTCATATAGGCTTCAGATTGGATGGTGTGTCAGTCACTAGGACTACTTGTTTCCATGAATTTTTGGTTTTCTTCACTCTTCTTTGCTCTGGACGAGGAGAGACCCATCGTTGCATCTAGATGGCAGCTTGCAAGCAAGCTACTCACCACAGTAGGAGATGGAACAATGTTTTGTGTAGTATGTTATGCCATTTGGGCTTGATGTCCTCTGCGACCATGGTCCCATGCCCACAGGTTCAACTACTCGGTCTCCGTATGTAGCTGGCTGTGACCAAACAGTGACTACAGCTTTGACCCTTGAAAGCTCCACTATACACCTGGGAATTCAGATAATACACATAAAGTTATAGGACCATTGTCTGCCAATTCTATACATGTTCCTGGGTACACTCCCCACTTCATAGACATACCTAATAGTTCAGCCTGTCCACCCATCTATCCACCCATATACCCATGTTTGCCTTCACTAACAATGTCATAGTATATGTGCAAAAGGGTTCATCTTTGTTGGCTGTACTTCCAACATACCTCTCTATGTCATTCTCTTCCTCAATGCCACCATATTGATCACTCACATTTGGTACTTTGCCCTTCTTTTCACCCAAATCAATACTTATCTCTATCTCTCTAACAGTGTTCCCTCCCATCCCCCCCACCCCTGGAAACCAACAAAGGTAATTTCCTTCCATAGATATACCTTTCCTTAACTTTGACAATAACAGACTAATACAATATATGTCCTTTTGTGATTGACTTGTTTCACTCAGCATAATGTCCTCCAAGTTCATCCACATTATGCAGTGTTTTGCAGATTCTCCATTATTCTTTAGGGTTGCATAGTATTCCATTGTGTATATGTACCATAGTTTGGTTTTCCACTCCTCAGTTGATGGACACCTAGTTAGCTAAAAAGAAAAATATGGCACATTGCATTCAACTAACACAAAGATTGGAGAAACATTCAGGTTTTGTAAACCAAGTGAAAATACTGTAATGTGTAAATCTCTTACATATTCATGTGTGAGAGAGGCAGCATCAATCTTTGGTAACTCAATCACAGAATGTATATGTAAGTTTATTAAACGTTTCTTTTAATTTTCTGTTGAAAACTAAGAAAAAATATGATGCTTTCAGTTCACCTTAGCAAGTGCAACTGGAAAATGTACGTTTTATCTATGTGAACTGAATCCAACTGTGTTTTATACTGAAACCAAAATACATACAAGTTTGTCCCGTCTGAATCAAGGACTTTTTCAAGAAATTGCAAAGTTCTACAGTTTTGAAAGTAGTTGAATGGGAGTAACCACACTGTCTTACCACCATCAAAGAGCATAAGTGTATCATTCCCAACCATGTAAATCACAATTCTGTTCAAAATCTATAATAAAACAAGTACTTGTAAACCGACATTTTATCTGTGATTGGTTAAAAAAGTATAATTTTGCTAAAAGTAAGTGAATGGCACATTACACTCAAGTAACACAAATATTTGAGAAACCTTCAAGTTTTGTAATCCAAGAAAATGCTATAAGGTCTAAATCTCTCATGACTTCATGTATCAGAATGGCATCAATTATACATGGTTAACACAGTCAGAAAATATATATGTAACTTGGTCAAATGTGTGTATTAAGTTTTTGTTGAAACCTAATAAAAATTACAAAACCTTAAGTTCACCTTAACAACTGTAACTGGAAAATGTATGTTCAATCTATGTGCACTGAGTTACAAACAGTAACATGCTTTACATGCTCTTTTGAAAGTACCTGAAAGGGAGTTACCACAGTTTGTTATCTCTATCAGAGAATGTACGTGTATCATTCGGAACCATGTAAATCATGTTACTGTTCAAAAACTATAGCAAAACAGGTATTCCTGGACCTACATTTTAGCAGTGAAAGGTTAAAATGTACAATTTAAATCAAAGGAAATGAATCGCACATTGCATTCAACTAACACAAAGGTATGTTAAATATTTACGTTTTGTAAACCACGTGAAAATGCTTTAAGATGTAAATCTCTGACAAACGCATGTATCAGAGTGGCCACAAAAGCATTTGTTAACTCAATCAGAGAATGTATATATAACTCTGTCAAATGGGTACATTAAGTTTCTGTTGAAAACGTAGAAAAAATACAATGCCTTCAATTCACCTTAACAAGTGCAACTGGAGAACGCATGTTTAATCTATGAGAAGTGAATCCCACTTTGCTTTCAATTGAAACCAAAGTATAAATGAGTTTATCATGTCTAAATCAAGGATTAATTCAAGAAATTGCAATGTTCTACTGTTTTGAACGTACCTGAAAGGGAGTTACCACAGTTTGTTAACCTAATCAGAGAATGTACCTGTATCATTCGGAACCATGTGAATCATGTTACTGTTCCAAAACTATAGCAAAACAAGTATTCATTAACTGACATTTTAGCAGTGAATGGTTAAAACGTACAATTTACATCAAATCCTTGCAGCATTTTCACCTGGTTCACAAAACATGAGTATTTCACATATCTTTTTTTAGTTGAATGCAATGTGTGTTTCAATTCTTTTGATGTAAATTGTACATTTTAACCATTCCCTGCTAAAATGTAGGTTGACGAATACTTGTTTTGCTCTAGTTTTTGAACAGTAACATGATTTACATGGTTCCAAATGATACACGTACATTCTCTGATTTAGTTAACAAAGTGTGGTAACTCCCTTTCAGGTACTTTGCAAAGAGGAGGACATTGATATTTCCTGAAACTATCCTTAATTTAGACATGAGAAACTTCTTTATACTTTGGTTTCAGTAGAAAGCAAAGTGTGATTCACTTCACCTAGATTAAACGTGTGTTTTCCATTTGCACTTCCTAAGGGAAATTGAAGGCAACATATTGTTTTCTAAGTTTTCAACAGAAAAGTAATATACACATTCCGGAAAGTTACATATACATTCTCTGATTGAGTTAACAAATTATTGTTGTGGCCACTATGATACATGCATTTGTAAGAGATTTACTCCTTGCCGCATTTTCACCTGCTTTACAAAACGTGAGCATTTCACATATCTTTGTTTTAGTTCAATGCCATGTGTGATTCAATTATTTTGATGTAAATTGTACATTTTAACCCTTCGCTGATAAAATGTAAGTTGACGAATACTTGTTTTACTATAGTTTTTGAACAGTAACATGATGTACATAGTTCTGAATGATACAAGTACATTCTCTGATTAGGTTAACAAAGTGTGGTAACTCCCTTTCAGGTATTTTATCCTTGATTTAGACATGACAAACTTCTTTATACTTTGTTTTTAAGTAGAAAGCAATGTGTGATTCACTTCACCTGAATTAAACGTGTTTTCCAGTTGCATTTGCTAAGGTGAATTGAAGGCATTGTATTTTACTACTTTTTCAACAGAAACTTGATATAAACGTTTGACAGAGTTACATATACATTCTCAGATTGAGTTAGCAAATGTTGTTGCAACCACTCTGATACATGTGTTTGTAAGTGATTTACACCTTACAGCATTTTCACTTGGTTTACAAAACGTAAATATTTTACTTATCTTTGTGATTTTTGAATGCAATGTGCGATTCAATTATTTTGATGTAAATTGTACATTTCAACAATTCCCTACTAAAATGTAGGTTGACAAATACTTGTTTTGCTATAATTTTTTGAACAGTAACCTTATTTACATGATTCTGATTGATACACGTACATCAAAGTGTGGTAACTCCTGTTCAGGTACTTTCAAAAGAGTAGAACATAGCAATTTCTTGAAATTATCCTTGATTTAGACATGACAAACTTATATATACTTTTGTTTCAGTAGAAAGCAAAGTATGATTCTTTTCCCGTAGACTAAACATGTGTTTCCCAGTTGCACTTGTTAAGGTGAATTGAAGGCATCATATTTTTTTACCTTTTCAACAGAAACTTGGTATACACGTTTGACAGAGTTACATATACATTCTCTGATAGTTTTAACAAATGTTCTTGCAGCCACTCTGATACATGCATTTGTAAGAGATTTACACCTTACAGCATTTTCACTTGGTTTACAAAACATGAATGTTTCACATATCCTTGGGTTAGTTGAATGCAATGTACAAATCTCTTCCTTTGATGGAAATTGTACATTGTAACCATTCCCTGCTAAAATGCAGGGTGACGAATACTTGTTTTGCTATAGTTTTTGAACAGTAACATGATTCACATGGTTCCAAATGATACAGGTACATTCTCTGATTTGGGACCAAGTGTGGTAACTCCCTTTCAGGAACGTTCAAAAACAGTAAAACATTGCAATTTCTTGAATCCATCCTTGATTTAGATGTGAAAAAATAATTTATGCTTTGATTTCACTAGAAAGCAAAGTGTGATTCACTTCCCATAGATTAAAGATGTGTTTCCAGTTGCACTGGTTAAGGTGAATTGAAGGCATCGTATTTTCTCTACCTTTTCAACAGAAACTTAATATACACATTTGACAGAGTTACATATACATTCTCTGATTGAGTTAACAAATGGTTTTGCTGCCACTCTGATACATGCGTTTGTAGGAGATTTACACCTTACAGCATTTTCAATTGGTTTACAAAACATATTTCACATATTTTGTGTTAGTTGAAGTCAATGTGCTATTCATTTCCTTTGATCTAAATTGTATATTTTAACCATTCACTGCTAAAATGTAGGTTGACTAATACTTCTTTTCCTTTTGATTTGAACAGAACCATGATTTACATGGTTCCAAATGATACACCTACATTCTCTGATTAGGTTAACAAAGTGTGGTAACTCCCTTTCAGGTACTTTTAAAAGAGGAGGACATTGCAATTTCTTGAAACTCTCCTTGATTTAGACATGACAAACTTATTTATACTTTGGTTTCAGTAGAAAGCAAAGTGTGATTCACTTCACCTAGATTAAACATGTGTTTTTCAGTTACACTTGCTAAGGTCAATTGAAAGCACTATATTTTTTGTAAGTTTTCAACAGAAAATTTATACACACATTTGAGAAAGTTACATATACATTCTCTGATTGAGTTAACAAAGTGTTGTTGCTGTCATTATGATACATTCATTTGTAAGAGATTTACACCTTACAGCATTTTCATGTGGTTTACAAAATGTGAATGTTTCACATGGCTTTCTTTTAGTTGAACGCAATGTGCAATTCAATTCTTTTTATGTAAATTGTACATTTTAACCATTCCCTGCTAAAATGTAGGTTGACGAATCCTTGTTTTCCTATAGTTTTTGAACAGTAACATGATTTACATGGTTCCAAACAATACACGTACATTCTCTGATAGAGATAAGTAAGTGTGGTAACTCGCTTTCAGGTAGTTTCAAAAGAGTAGAATATTGCAATTCCTTTAATTCATCTTTGATTTAAGACATAACAAGCTTATTTATACTTTGGTTTCAGTAGAAAGCAAAGTGTGATTTACTTGCCATAGATTAAACATGAGTTTTCCAGTTGCACTTGCTAAGAGAAATTGAAGGCAACTTTTTTCCTAAGTTTTCAACAGAAAATTAATATACACATTTGAAAAAATTACATATAAATTCTCTCATGGAATTAAGAAAGTGTTGTTGCTGCCACTCTGATACATGCGTCTGTAAGAGATGTACACGTTACAGCATTTTCACATGGTTTACAAAACGTGAATGTTTCACATATCTTTGTGTTAGTTGATTGCAATGTGCGCCACATTTCCTTTGACCTAAATTATACATTTTTTACCATTCACTGCTAAAATATAGGTTGACTAATACTTGTTTTGCTATAGTTTTTGAACAGAAATATGATTTACATGGTTCGGAATGATACACATACATTCCCTGATTAGGTTAAAAACGTTTGGTAACTCCCTTTCAGGTACTTTCAAAAGAGTAGGACATTGCAATTTCTTGAAATTATCCTTGATTTAGACATGACAAATTTATTTATACTTTGGTTTAAGTAGAAAGCGAAGTGTTATTCACTTCACCTAGATTAAACATGTGTTTTCCAGTTGCACTTGCTAAGGTAAATTGAACGCACCCTATTTTTTCTAGTTTTCAACAGAAAATTAATATACACATTTGAGAAAGTTACATATACATTCTCTGATTGAGTTATCAAATATTGTTGTGGACACTCTGATACATGCGTTTATAAGAGACTTACCCCTTACAGCAATTTCATTTGGTTTACAAAACGTGAATGTTTCACATATCTTTGGGTTAGTGGAATGCAATGTGTGATACACTTCCTTTGATCTACATTGTACAGTTTAACCTTTCCCTGCTAAAATGCAGGTTGACAAATACTTGTTTTACTGTAGTTTTAGAACAGTAACATGATTCACATGGTTCCGAATGATACACGTACATTCTCTGATTAGGTTATCAAAGTATGGTAACTCCCTCTCAGGTACGTTCCAAACAGTAGAACATTGAAGTTTCTTGTATTCATCCTTGATTTAGATGTGTGGTAACTTCTGTTCAGGTACTTTCAAAAGAGTAGAACATAGCAATTTCTTGAAATTATCCTACCATTCAGGTACTTTCAAAAGAGTAGAACTTTGCAATTTTTTTTCATTAATACTTTATTTAGATGTGACACACTTATTTATACCTTGGTTTCAGTAGAAAGAAAACTGTGATTCACTTCATATAGATTAAATATGTGTTTTCAAGTTGCACTTTTAAAGGTGAATTGAAGGCAGGATATTTTTTCTAAGTTTTCAACAGAAACTTAATATACACGTTTCACAAACATACATATACATTCTGTGATTGAGTTAACAAATGTTGTTGCAGTCACTCTGACACATGCATTTGTAAGAGATTTACACCTCACAGCATTTTCTCTTGGTTTCCGAAATTTGAATGTTTCCCATTTCTTTTGGTTATTTGAATGCAATATGAGATTTACTTCCTTTCCTCTAAATAGTACATTTTAACCATTCACTGGTAAAATGTAGGTTTATCAATACTTGTTTTCCTATAGATTTGAACAGTAACATGGTTCCAAATGATACACATACCTTCTCTGATTAGGTTAACAAAGTGTGATAACTCCCTTTCAGGTACTTTCAAAAGAGGAGGACATTGCAATTTCTTGAAATTTCTTGAAACTATCCTTGATTTAGACATGAAAACTTATTTATACTTTGGTTTCAGTAGAAAGCAAAGTGTGATTCACTTCACCTAGACAGTAGAAAGCACAGTGTGATTCACTTCACCTAGATTAAACATGTGTTTTCCAGTTACACTTGCTAAGGTCAATTGAAGCCCCATATTTTTTGTACGTTTCCAACAGAAAATTAATATACACATTTGAGAAAGTTAGATATACATTCTCTGATTGAGTTAACAAATTGTTGTTGCTGCCAGTATGATACATTCGTTTGTAAGAGATTTACACCATATAGCATTTTCATGTGGTTTACAAAACGTGAATGTTTCACATGGCTTTGTTTTAGTTGAATGCAATGTGCAATTCAATTATTTTGATGTAAATTGTACATTTTAACCATTCCCTGATAAAATGTAGGTTGACAAATCCTTGTTTTGCTATAGTTTTTGTACAGTAACATGATTTACATGGTTCCAAATGATACACGTACATTCTCTGACAAAGATAAGTAAGTGTGGTAACTCACTTTCAGGTATTTCAAAAGAGTAGAATATTGCAATTCCTTGAAATCATCCTTGATTAAGGCATAACAAGCTTATTTATACTTTGGTTTCAGTAGAAAGCAAAGTGTGATTTACTTGCCATAGATTAAACGTGAGTTTCCCAGTTGCACTTGCTAAGATAAATTGAAGGCATCTTTTTTTTTTTTTTAAGTTTTCAACAAAAAATTAATATACACATTTATCAAAATTACATATAAATTCTCTCATGGAGTTTAGAAAGTGTTGTTGATGCCACTCTGATACATGCGTTTCTAAGAGATTTACACCTTACAGCATTTTCACATGGTTTACAAAACATGAATGTTTCACATATCTTTGTATTAGTTGATTGCAATGTGTGCTGCATTTCCTTTTACCTAAATTATACATTTTTTACCATTCACTGCTAAAATGTAGGTTGACTAATATTTGTTTTTCTATAGTTTTTGAACAGAAAGATGATTTACATGGTTCAGAAAGATAAACATACATTCTCTGATTAGGTTAACAAAGTGTGGTAACTCCCTTTCAGGTACTTTCGAAAGAGTAGGACATTGCAATTTCTTGAAATTATCCTTGATTCAGACATGAGAAACTTATGTATATTTTGGTTTAAGTAGAAAGCAAACTGTTATTCACTTCCCAGAGATTCAGCCTGCGTTTTCCAGTTGCACTAGCTAAGGTAAATTGAAGACATCTTATTTTTTCTAAATTTTCAACAGAAACTTAATATACACAATTGACAAAATTGCAAATACATTCTCTAATGGAGTTAACAAAGTGTTGTTGCTGTCAATCTAATACATGCGTTTGTAAGAGATTTACATCTTCCAGCTTTTTCACTTGATTTACAAAACGTATTTGAAATATCTTTGTGTTAGTTGATTGCAATGTGTGATACACTTCCTTTTATCTAAATTGTACATTTTAATCATTTACTGCTAAGATGTAGGTTGACAAATACTTGTTTTGTTATAGTTTTTGAACAGTAACATGATTTGCATGGTTCTGAATGATACACATACATTCTCTGATTAGCTTAACAAAGTGTGGTAACTCCTGTTCAGGTACTTTCAAAAGAGTAGAACATAGCAATTTCTTGAAATTATCTTTGATTTAGACAAAACAAACTTATTTATATACTTTTTTTTTCAGTAGAAAGCAAAGTGTGATTCATTTCCTATAGATTAAACATGTGTTTTCCAGTTGCACTTGTTAAGGTGAGTTGAAAGATCATATTTTTTTGACGTTTCCAACAGAAATTTAATATACACGTTTGACAAAGTTACATATACATTCTCTGATTGAGTTAACAAAGTGTTATTCTGGCCAGTCTGATACATGCGTTTGTAAAACATTATATCTTACTGCATTTTCACTTGATTTACAAAACATATTTCACATACATTTGTGTTAGTTGAATTCAATGTTTGATCCACTTCCTTTGATCTAAATTGTACATTTTAACCATTGACTACTAAAATATAGCTTGACGAAAACTTGTTTTCCTATAGATTTCGACAGTAACATGATTTACATGGTTCCAAAAGACACACATACATTCTCTGATTAGGTTAACAAAGTGTGGTAACTCCCTTTCAGGTACTTTATCCTTGATTTAGACATGAGAAACTTCTTTATACTTTTTTTTTTTTTTTAATTAGAAAGCAATGTGTGATTCACTTCACCTAGATTAAACATGTGTTTTCCAGTTGCACTTGCTAAAGTAAATTGAAGGCAACATATGTTTTTCTAAGTTTTCAACAGGAAATTAATATACACATTTGAGAAAGTTACATATACATTCTCTGATTGAGTTAACAAATTATTGTTCCTGCCACTATGATATATGCGTTTGTAAGAGATTTACTCCTTGCAGCATTTTCACCTGGTTTACAAAATGTGAGAATTTCACATCTTAATTTTTGTTGAGTGCAATGTGTGATTCAATTCTTTTGATGTAAATTGTACATTGTAACCATTCACTGCTAAAATGTTGGTTAATGAATACTTGTTTTGCTATAGTTTTGGAACAGTAACATGATTCACATGGTTCTGAATGATACAGGTACATTCTCTGATTAGGTTAACAAACTGTGGTAACTCCCTTTCAGGTACATTCAAAACAGTAGAACATTGCAATTTCTTAAATTAATCCTTGATTTAGACATGTTAAACTCATTTATACTTTGGTTTCAATTGAAAGCAAAGTGGGATTCACTTCCCATAGATTAAACATGCGTTTTCCAGTTGAACTTGTTAAGGTGAATTGAAGGCATTATATTTTTTCTACGTTTTCAACAGAAACTTAATATACCCATTAGACAGAGTTACATATACATTCTCTGATTGAGTTAACAAATGTTTTTGTGGCCACTCTGATACACGTGTTTATCAGAGATTTACACCTTAAAGCATTTTCACTTGGTTTACAAAACCTGAATGTTTCTCCAATCTTTGTGTTAGTTGAATGCAATGTGCCATATTTTTCTTTTTAGCTAACTAGGTGTCCATCAACTGAGGAGTGGAAAACCAAACTATGGTACATATACACAATGGAATACTATGCAACCCTAAAGAATAATGGAGAATCTGCAAAACACTGCATAATGTGGATGAACCTGGAGGATATTATGCTGAGTGAAACAAGTCAATCACAAAAGAACATATATTGTATTAGTCTGTTATTGTAAAAGCTAAGGAAAGGTTTATCTATAGAAGGTAAATTCCTTTGTTGGTTAGCAGGGAACACTGTTAGAGAGATAGAGATAAGTATTGATTTGGGTGAAAAGAAGGGCAAAGTACCAAATGTGAGTGATCAATATGGTGGCATTGAGGAAGAGAATGGCATAGAGAGGTATGATGGAAGTACAACCAACAAAGATGAACCCTTTTGCACATATAGCATGACGTTGTTAGTGAAGGCAAACATAGGTATATGGGTGGATAGAAGGGTGGACAGGCTGAACTATTAGGTATGTCTATGAAGTGTGGAGTGTAGGAACATGTACAGAGTTGGCAGACAATGGTCCTATAACTTTATGTGTATGATCTGAATTCTTAGGTGTATAGTGGAGCTTTCAAGGGTCAAAGCTGTAGTCACTGCTTGGTCACAGCCAGATACATAGGGAGACTGAGTAGTTGAACCTGTGGGCATGGGACCATAGTCGCAGAGGACATCAAGCCCAAATGGCATAACATACTACACAAAACATTGTTCCACCTCCTACTGTGGTGAGTAGCTTGCTTGCAAGCTGCCATCTAGATGCAACGATGGGTCTCTCCTCATCCAGAGCAAAGAAGAAGTGAAGAAAACCAAAAATTCATGGAAACAATTAGTCCTAGTGACTGACACACCATCTGATCTGCAGCCTATATGACTATGAGACCAGAAGAACTAGATGATGCCTGGCTAATATTGTCAACCACTTGGAAGACGATCTATGTAGGAGATCCTGGATAGAGAGGGAGAACAATGTGGAAAATATTTCAAAATCATTTGGAAAGAAAAAATAGTGGGCCGGGACCAGGTTTTCTGGTCCGATAGAGCCTGGTGGAATCACTGAGACTAGGTCCCTAGCTGCCCTTCAGGTCTGGAATTGAATGCACGTCTGTGGC
>NW_006922606.1:100737-118691 GCF_000298275.1 Orycteropus afer afer
TGGGGTTTAGTCCAATTCTGCATCCTTCCCTTCAAGGCTCAGGGGTCCAAGATTATCTTCTGTGTCTGTGTTAATTGGTTTCCCTTTTCTTTCTTGAAGAGGGTCTGTGCAAACCTTCTGCCTAGTCCGCCATCTTGCCGGAACCTCCTAATGCAGTGAAGTTTTGACTTAATAGTTATTATGCATATGACCTAGTGGCTTTGTGTAGTGTCACAATTCTTTTCTAACATCACCAGCATCTGCTTGCAAAAGTTTTTCATCACCACAACAGAAATCCTGCACCCATAAAGCAGACCCCATGTTCCCACCCCCAGCCAATGACAATCAGCGATGGGCTCTCTGTGTCTCCGGATTCATCTCCTTGCATATTTATCTCGAAGGGGAAATAGCTGGTCCTTTGCACCTTGCCTCCCTTATTGAGTTTAGTGTCTTCAAGCTTCATCTGTGCTGTAGCTGGCATTAGTATCAACTTCTTTTTAAGGTCTAATGGAGCCCCTTTGTATGGATGGAGCAGACTTTATTCATCCATTCATCTGCTGATGGAAGACTATGTTGTGTCCACCTTTAGACGGATGTGAGTAGTACTGTTGTGAACATTTGGGGACAGGCATTGCATGAGTGCCTGTGAACAGGATAATGGCAGAGGAGGTAAGGGAGTAAGTGGGAATGGTGAGGGCATTGCCCAGGTGTGGGGAGTGAGAGTTAGGAGGGAAAAAGAGATAGACAATCTATGAGAGCTGAGGAGGTGGCAGAGGCCTGGTGAACTCTGATGTTGGTAACAAGGAGTCAATAGTGGTCCTGGTGCAACACTTCTGTGAGTGTGGAGGTGGACAGGGTTAGACCCAATGTGTGAAGTGAGAGGATGGAAGGGGCCAGGACTCTACCACCAGGTGTGGTAATGAGAATGTGGCAGGAGTCAGGAGGCAGTCCTGTAATGGTCAGTGAGGATGAGGCTTGTCCATCAAGAAGGCACAGATGTGGGAGGAGTGGAAGAGAATGGTTCAGTGAGGGTGCCTGTGAGCAGTTGAGAGTGGAGTGGGCCAGACCACACAGGGGTCAGCAGTAAGGAGGAGGTAGGAGGAGATAGGTCAGTAGAGGCATAGGTGGAGGGAGATAGGAGATGGCAAGGCTCAGAGGAAGCCCAGATGTGGTTTCTAGGGAGGTGGGAGGGGTCAGGAAGCAACCCAGGTGAGGGATGTGAGGAGACACAACTGTCCAGGATTCACACTGGGTTTGGAAAGTGAGGAAAAGGAAGGGATTAGAAGAAAGATTGAATGTGGGGAAGGAGAAATGGCAAAGGTCAGGTCCCAGAGGGAGGGAGTTAAGGGCAGCCCAGATGTTGGAAATGAGAAGGTGGAGTGGACTTCAGAGTGAGGAGGTGGAGAGAGACAGGCAGAGGGCCAGTTGTGTGCAGTGCAGAGGTAGGAAAGGCCAGGAGGTAGCCCAGGGACGGGCAATAAGGAGAAAGCATGATAATCCTTAAGGGGGTGGTCTCAGCAATGAAGTGGTTGGAGAGGTCAGGAGGTGGTCGCCCTGTGGGGAGTGTGGAGATGAGAGGAGTCAAGAGGTAGTCCACATATGGGAGGGGTCGAAGTGAAGCAGGCAGGTGAAAGAGCAGGTGTGAATTAGAAGGTAGGAGGAGTCAGTAGGCAGCCCAAAAATGGAAGTGGAGAGAAGGGAAGAGTCAGGTATGGGCAGTGAGAAGGTGTGGGGACCAGGAGAAGGCCTAGAATTGGGTAATTGGGAGGCTCGAGGGATTGACCGAATGCCACACTTAGGAATTGAGGAGGAAGAAGGTGTCAGGAGACAGGACATGGGCTGGGTGAGGAGAAAGTATGGTTGTGAAGAGTGAGCCTTGTGGCCAGGCTACAATAAAGATATGGGGAATGAGGGGAGGGAAAGGGTAGGAAGCAGCCTAGTTTGGGACAGTGAGGAGGTGGGAGGGGACAGAAGTCCACTTAGGTGAAGAGAGAAAGTGTGAAGGATGCAGCTGCCTCTACAAAAGGGACCTGAAGCTGTGGATGGACCAGTTGGCAGCCCACTTATTGGGAGGACGTGGAAGTGTGCAGGAGGTATTCCAGAACTGAGGAATAAGAAAGTGTTTGGGGTCAGAAGGCGGTGGGAGAGAGGCAACCTAGGTGTGTGTACTGAGGAGTTGGGCAAGTCAGAAGGCCCCCCTGTGTTAGACTGAGGAGAGCAGAGGCGGCAGGAGAAGGAAGAACCTTACAGTTAATGAGATCAGAGGGCTCAGAAGAAGACACAGGTAAGACCAGAGAAGGAAAAATCAAAGGAGCCACTGAGGGGTGCAGAATGAGGGGTCCAGGTGGCAGAGGGCTGAGTCTTCTCCAGACTTTCCTAGGACTGGGTACCAGGGTAGCAGGGAGCTTCATGAGAGGACAAAAAGAGGAGGGCTCTTTACCTGGAGCATCACACTGAGGGGATTCTGGGCCCAGGCTCAGCTTGGGGGGGGGCCTCTCTGGCCAAGATGGGATTTGTGTGCCTCTGGAACCTGTGCACCACTGGGCCTGAGCCACCACATGCATATCTGGGAAAATGGGAAAAGGAGAAATGCAGAAAGGAGCCCACACTCTCAGGCATGTTTTCCAGGCCTCTGGGCCTGTCTCCTCATCTCATCACAGAGAGAAAACCTCAGTACACATACACTTGTGTATCAGGACAGACACATGCTTTGATTGCACCCTAAAGCTGACCCATAAACAATGTCATTAATGTCATTTGTCCATAGTGAGCTGACAACTCACTCGCAGCCACTAGCCAGACAAGGAGGAATGGCCTCAGGTAGCTACAAGCTGTTCTCTGAACCGTCTCCTATCTTCCAGCACCATTTTGTGAGCTGGTCAGTGTGGTGGCCTCCACTCCCCACAGAATATCAAGACTGAGAATGAGGGACTGAGGTTCAGAAACTAGAGAAAGAGGCCTAGGGTGAACAGGGCAGGAATCCCAGTGCAGCAGTCACTGATAGCAGTCTCTGTCCCACAGGAGACAGGAAGGAAATGGGAGCAGAGTGAGGAGTGCTGGGTTTGGGACCCTGAGGGCCCCATCCTCTTGACATGGGCCAGGGGGTCTGGGAAAACTTGGCCCTTGGGAACCTTGTCCCGAGTGGTGTGTGATGGGGCAATGGTCTGGGTTCTGGACAGCCTGTTCTACTCCATCTCCTTCTTTGCAGGCAGTAGGGTGGAGGATGGATGCCCTCTGACAGTAGGTCTGAAGTAGGGAGGCTTGGAGGCAGGGAAGTTTGTTACCAAGAGCTGTGGGGTCTAAACAAACTTCTGCAGAATCACTCATAGGGAAAGGTGCCATGCAGTGTCATTGGTGGTTCTGGAACTAGTCTAGGTCAGGTCTCTGGCTCAGACCTGCTCTCAAGGGGTTCAGGTGTCCTATAGCTGATGCAACTGTGGACACCGCTGACCACCACTCCCTCCCTCCCTCCCTTTCCAGGCAGCCAGGAGAGGACAGAGCCTATCTCTCTCTCTTGTTCATGCCATCATCAGGATGCTGACAATATGGCAATATCAATGAGTAGGTGTTGAATGAAAGAATGAATTTAATCTGTAAGTTTCTTTTCAACTTTCTGTATTTTTAGGGGTGTCTACGTCTCCTAAAAGCAATGACTTGATCCTCCATTGTCCTAGATACACATGTGAGTAATATAAGGGAAGCAAATCTGTCCATACCAAATCTGTAGTCGAATGGTCAGAGTAGACTTATTCATGGTAGCCAAGCAGTGCAAGGGATCCACTCGTCCATCACCTGAACAACCCTGCCGGCCACCGGATGTCTCTTTATCCAGTATATGGCCCCTTGAACCCTGGGATACAGCCATGAAAACACATTTTCAACTGCCTCTGGTGCACATACAGGTTCAAATGAGCACAGTTAAGTGTTCTGGGATTCCCATTGTGTGCAACGTTATCCATAATTTGTTATGATCCACACAGTCAAATGCCTTCCCACAATTAATTAAACACAAATCAACATCTTTTTGGTAATGCAAAAATGGCATGGGGTTGGCGTTCTCTGACCTCCTTCTAACTTCACAAGGTGGAGACAGGATCAGCATCAGCCCAAGGCTAAGTCATGAGGTGGACGTCAGCTATGCCACTGCCCTCCAAGCTTTGTCCGGAATCTGACACCCACTGTCCCACCCACAACAATCTCTGCTTCTCTGCTGAGTTTCCTAATTTGTGGAAATGGTCACACAGAACTCACAGACAATACTCAGCGTTATGAGGTGTATTAGGGAAGCTGTTGTTGTTGTTGTTAGTTGCCATCAAGCCGGCTCCATCTCATAGCGACCATATGTACAACAGACCACAACACTGCCCGGTCCCGTGCTCCCTCACAATCATTTCTATTCCTGAGCACATTGTTGCCTCCACTGTGTCAATCCATCTCATTGAAGTCCTTCCCCTTTGTTGCTGACCTTTCATTTTACCAAGCATGATATCCTTCTCCAGGGAACAGTACCTTCTGACAACGTGACCAAAGTAGCTGAGATCAAGTCAGGCCATTGTCGCTTCCAAGGAAAATTCTGGCTGCACTTCTTCCAGGACAGATTTGTTTGTTCTTTTGGCAGCCCATGGTACTTTCAGTGTTCTTTGCCAACACCACAACACAAAAGCATCAACTCTTCTCCAGTATTCCTGGTTCCAGGTCCAGCTCTCACATATATATGAGGTGATTGAAAATACCATGGCTTGGGTTGGGCATACTTTAGTCTTCCCAGAGACATTTTTGCTCTTCTGTACTTTAAAGAGGTCTTTTGCAGCAGATTTGCCTTATGCAATACATCAACTGTTGCCTTGACTTATTCCGTTGGTGTTGATTGTGGAACCAAGTAATATGAAATCTTTGACAACTTCAATTTTCTCCATGTGGCAGTTTACAATTCAGGATCACGAATGCTCCTCACACAATACTTCCATCAATAGAACCTCACATGGCCATGTCTTGAGGCATGTCTCTATAGGGAGTCAGGAGCCTTGGAGTCAGGTCTCTTGGCCCGGCCCCTGCTCTACTCAGGCAGATAGAGGCATCTAGGTGCACCCCACTCCACTAGCAAGCCTCCTGCCCAAAGTGACTCAGCTTTTTCATTCCATGGGCTGGCAAGCCTGTTGCTCTCTCTCATGTCAATCTCTTGGTTCTTCTACCTCTGCTGCCACCGTCTCTCTTCCAGGATTTCTGCCATCTTGCCAGTGCAGGGATCTCAGGTCCACAGACACACTCTACCCTTGGTTCTTCTCTGACGTGATGTGGCCGAGATCTACCATTGTTGCCTGTGGGATGGGTGATTTTAAGCCTAACGAAATGGCTAAACTGACAAGTCCACTCATTAGGGTTCTATGAATACAGCTGATTTGCACAGTCCACCCCCACAAGGGCACCATGTCCCTTAGTTCCATCATTAGCAAGTATCCAACCCCCATGGTGGTTCACACACACCTCACCTTTGTGATGTTCCACCCAGTCGTCTGATGGCAATCATAAAGACCATGGCTATAACACCCAGACCAAATCATTCATTGCACCCAGGTATTCTCTCTTGTTAGTCAAGATCCATCTGAATCAGCAATGCTATCTCTTATGCCATGACCTTTTCTAAATCTGGCATGGATTTCTGGCAGTTCTCTGTCAGTGTATGGTTATAGCCATTTTTAAATATACTTTAGCAGAATTTTCTTGTGTGTGATATTAATGATATTGTTCGATACTTTATGCAACCCCATGGATCATTTTCCTTTGCAATGGCATGTATCTGAACTTCTACCAGTGAGTTCGCAAGGAAACTGTCTTCTAAATTTCTTGGCATAGACAGTGAGCATTTCCAGTGGTATATCTGCTTGTTGGATCATCTCAATTTGTATTTCATCAATTCCCAGAGCTTTGTTTCTCACCAATGCCTTCATGGAGCTGGGAGTTTTTCCTTCAGTACTATTGATCATATGATACCTCCTGAAAAGGGTAAACATTCACCAATTCTTTCTTAGTACAGCAACTCTGTATATTATTTCCAGCATATTTGATTGCTTCATGAATCATTCAACCTTTTGCCCAAAAAATCTTTCCATATTGCAACTTGAGGTTTGTTTTTTTTCCTTCAATAATTCCATCTTAAGAACTGCAGAAAGAATACTCCAGGGGGCTGGATTGTATAAAGGAGAGCACAGACTTAGGATGGAGGATGACTAACTATGAACCTGTAAACAGACATGACACAACCTTGCTGCTAATAATGAAGACTTGAATCACTTACTGATGAAGATCAAATACTACAGCCTTTGGGCGTGGATTACACCTCCACACCAAGTAAACAAGAACCTCATACCTGGACCAATAAAGGAAATGATGATAAACAGAGGAAATGTTGAAGTTGACAAGGATTTCATTTTACTTGGATCCACAAGTAGTGCTCTTGGAAGCAGCATTCAAGAAAGCAAAGGACATATTGCAATGGGAAACTCAGCTGGAAAAGATATCTTTAAAGTGTTACAAAGCAAAGATGTCACTTTGAGGAGTAAGGTGAGCTTCACCTAAACTATAGTATTTTCAATAGCCTCATATGCATGCAAAAGCTGGACAATGGAATAGACTTTAAGAACTGACCTATTGAATTATGGTGCTGGTAAAGAACATTGACTCAATAATGTACCAGCAGAAGAATGAACAGATCTCTCTTGAAATAACTGCAGGCAGAATCTTCCTTAGAAGGGAAGATGGCAAGACTTTGCTTACATACTTTGGACATGTTATCAGTGGGACAAGTCCCTTGAGAAGGACATCATGTCAGGTAAAGTAGAGAGTCAATGAGCAACAGGAAGACTTTCTTTGAGATGGTTGACACTGTGGCTACATCAATGGCCTCTTACGTACCTACTAGAATGGGCAGTATTTCATAATACAGTGGGTGCATGGGTCACTCTGAGTCAGAACCTATGTGACAGCACATAACTCTCACCACAACCACCACCAGCACAAGGAGCTCTCTGGTTCCTTTGACAAGTGATATGAATGAATCCTTTTCCCTAAAATATAAGGGGAAATCCTAAACCCTGCACCTGTGAACGTGGTCTTGTTTGTGAAAATAGATTTTCTCTTTACAGATGTGATCAGTTAAATTTCATGAGGTCATCATGGAGTAGTGTTGGTAGTCATCCTAATCCCCTGGGGGTGGCATTGTACAAAAGAAGATACATACGAAAACAGGATGGAAAAATGACATAGTGAAGATTTGTGACCTCGTCGTGTGATTTCATGAAGGATGAGAAGAGAGGATCGAGATCAACATTAAGCCAAGGCTGATTCTTATGAAGTGGAGGTCAGACACACTTCATTTCTTTTTACCAATGCTGACCCCATCTCCCCCTCCCATGGCTCTCTCTATGTCTCTGATGAATTGATAATTTCTTACAGTGACCAAACAGAAGTCACAGAGGACACTCACAGTTGTGGGGTGTATTACTAGAGTAACAGAGTACAACCAAGCCTCTGGAATGACTCAGGTTACAATTCTTTTGTCAGGACAGCTTCTTGACCATGCCTACAGGTAGACCTGTCTCTTGAATCTTGTACTCTCAGCCCTTGAGCCTGGTGTCTGCCCTGCTCAGGGAGGGCAAGTGTTACAAAGCTCTTTAGCTCCACCAATAAGTGCCTGCAGGTACGGAACTCTTCCATCAAGATTCCTGCCGTAAGGTGCTCAGCTCTCTTGGCCCATGGGTTATTGTCCAGCCCACTGGAGCCATCTGGCTCCCTGGGCTCAGAAGCCCTCTGCACCATTTTATACCAGTCTCCTGGTTCTGGTGCCACTGCTTCTCTCTCTCTCCAGTTTTACGGCCCTGACCCTGTCTCCTGGGTCTAAGAGGTGCTCAGCACAAAGACCCTGGGTCCTAGGCCTTCTCCTGGATCTTCTTCTTGGTTGTAGTGGGGTCCCCTTTCTCTGCTTCTGGGATTGTCTCCCTTAAGCCCAGCAGGGTGGTAAATAGACCAATCCCTTCAGTAGGGTTCCATATACCTCATTTGCTTGGCCCCAACCCCTCAAAGGTGCCACACACCTTATTTGTGTTATTAGGAGGCTATCCACTCCCTTTGGTGGACCACAGTCTTCCTATATATATTGGCCCACCTAATCATTTTGTGGGAGTCACAAGACCACAGTTAGAATGGCCCTCTGAAGTAAATCACTGCACTACACAGGGTCACACACACACAGGGAAGAGAGCATGTGAGGATCTGTCTACAAGCCAATACCCAGAGCTTCTGGAAACCAAAAGTGACAAGGAAGAATCTTTCCCCAAAACTGTCCAAGACAGCATGGCCTGGCCAACACCCTGAATTCAGGCTCCCAGCATCCAGAACTTTGAGATCATATATTTCTGATCTGTAAAGCCACTCAAGCTGCATATTTTAACGCCAATGCTAAAAGAGCATACTGGTGGCATCTTTTGACCTTCTCTAACTTCACAAATGGAGCTGTGGTAGTGGAAAGCCTAAGGCACCTGATTGCTAACCAGAAGGCTGGTGGTTCAAACCCACCAGACACTCCTCAGAAGGAAGGTTGGGGAATGGAATCTACTTCCTTAGTGATACCACCTCAGAAATCAAAGAAGGGGTCGCTATGAGTCAGGTATGACTCCACAGCACATAACAACAGCAACAACACCTTCACAAGGGGAAGATACACTCACCAGCAGCAGCACAAGGCTTATTCCTATAAGGCCAGACATGCTGCCAACCTCCAGCCTTTTCCCAACCCTGACACCAGCTGACCCTCCCACTGCACTCACTACTTTTCTGCTGGGTTCCGTAATTCATTGCAATGGCCACATAGAACCCATAGACAATACTCACCCTTAAGGGTTTTTTTAGTAATGTAATGGGCTATAATTCAGCTTCAGGGAAGTGCTCATGATACAATTCTTCCCTCAGGACAGTCGCCCCTCTGGTATGCCCTACGGCATGCCTCTCTGGCCCTTGGCCTCTAGGCTTGGCTTCTGCCGTTCTCGGCAATTGTTACAAAGCTCTTTTGCCTCTGCTGATAGGTACACACCCCACTCTGCCAGCAAGCCTCTTCCCCAAGGGCCCTCAGTTTTCCCAGTCCGTGGGCCAGCAAATGATCAGCTCTGTTTCCTGCAGCTTGGCTCCACTGCTGCTGTCTCTCAGCTGGGCATATCTCTGCTAAGGAAGTCCAAGTCAGGGAGCTCGGGTCCAAGGACACACTCCACTTCACCTCCAACTCTTCCCTCTTAATAGCAGTGAGATCTCCTCTCTGCCCTAGGAGGGCTTTTGTAAGCCTGGCAGAGTGACAAAATAACCAATCCCAACATCAGAGTTCTACACACCTCATTTGCATCACCCCACACAGTCATCTGCTGGCAGTTACAGAGAATATGGCTAGAAAAGCGATACCCAATAATTCCCTGCACCACAGGTGTCCTCAGAACACTGAGATTCTGGATAGTGGTGGTTAGACACCAGGATCTGAGCACTGTGTGTGCTCATGGCTCCTGGGATGTCATTGCTTCTAGGCCCTATCAGTAGACAGAATTGGGGATAGATATGTTTAAGAACCACGAGTTCCTTCTACAACCCAAATGCACCATCCTCCCTTCATCTCTTGACATGTTTGTGTCCCCCTTCAAGCCAGAGCAGCTTACAGTGTTGCTGCTCGGCCTGTGGGATAGTTGTTGAGTAGAGAAAGAATTTCCTAACACATTAATGAGTCCTGGGGCCATCAGTGTGTCAGAGCAGAGGCCTCTGGCCCTGGGATATGGAAGGAAGGAAGACAAGCAAGTGCCATGACCCAAGGGCCTTCCCATAGGGTTCTCTGTGTGCTGGGAACAAAGGATTGTGATTTTCAGGGTGGTGAGTGTTGGAGAGTTTGAAATACGAGCATATAGATAGTCACTGTGGTGTGGGTGGGCCACGGTCCAGTCTAAATTGGTGGTATGGTGAATTTTTTGTCACTGATGCTAGGCTCTGGTGCTTGGTTGTTTAGTCAATCACTTGTCCATACATTGCTATAAAGTTGCTTAGAAATGATTAATATTTTCAATCAGTTTATTTTAAGTAAAAGAGATTATTCTGATAATGTGAGTTGTCCTCATTCAATCACTTGAAAGATTTATGATCAAAAATGGAGGATTCAGAGAGGTGTGATTCTGCCTCATATCTACAAGGTGGAAATCCTGTGATGTTTCCAACTTTCCTGGTTTATGGATTTAGGGTCTCCCAGCTCTCAGACACACTCAAAGTTATTCCTGAAAATCAATCCTTACCTATCTGTCTATCTGTCTGTCTGTCTATCTTCTGTCTTTCTATCATTTGTCTATCTGTTTATCTGTGTATCTATTCATTCATCCATCCATCTATCCATGTGTATATCCATGTGTCTATTTATCTATTAGTCTCTCTATGTGTCTCTGAATTTGTCAATCTATCTATCTATCTGTCTATTTATCATCCATCCATCCATCCATCCATCTACCTGTTCTCTGGAGAACCCTGACTAATACCATTGATGAGCATTAATTTTACTCTCACTGCTTCACAACCATTACTATGAAAATATGGAAGAAAATTCAAACACTGCAGATGGATAGAAAGTGAAAATTCAATATCAATTCTCAGAGGCCACCACATACTGGTCTCTTCAGTCTTTCTTCAGGCATATACAAGCATAGACCCAGGATGATATATGTTGATTGTAGTGGGTTTAGAGGTGGCCTCAAAAGATATATCCACATCCTAATACCTCAACCTTGTGAATATTACCTTAAATGGCAAAAGACAAAAGGAAATTTATTTGGACATATGGTCTTTGCAGACATAATGAAGTTAAGAATCTCCAGATGAGATCATCCTAGGTGACCCAAGTAGGTCCCGAATCCAATGACCAGTGTCCTTGTATGAGACAGAGGAGAGACATAGACACAGAGAAGAAGTACACATGAAGATGGAGAAAGATATGGAAGTGATACGGCCACAACCCAAGAAACTGTGGTGGCCACCAAAAGCTAAAATAGATGAGAAAGAACCCTCCCTTAGAACCTTTGGGAGATCTCGACTCTGTCAACTCCTTGATCTCAGATTTGTGGCTTACAGAACGGAGAGAAACAACAAATTTCTGCTGTTGAAGCTACCAAGTTTGAGGCAAATTTTTGGAACAGCTTCTGAAAGTTAATACACTCATGTATATATTTCTTCAGCTTGTTTGGTTGTTTTACACTTAATCTCAGACTCACCCTATCTGGGAACCAGTTGTTTCTGTCCTCCCTGTGAATGCCCCAGGATTCTTCCATGGAGAGAGGAAGAGATGATCCCAGGGTTTTGTCCAATTACAATAGGGCAGTGAGCATCCCTGTGCCTCTTAGTGACTTTTACCCTGATATGAATTCCCTGCTGACATGTAGGGGTTAACGAGATGCCTCAGTGGTTTGGCTGACACTGTGTAATCACCTACCATTTTGTGATCTGAGGTGAAGAGCTAATCAGTGGAAAGAGGAGTTTCCTTTGGGGTGTGCCCTGCATCCATGGTATAAACCGAAGTTCTGACAAAGCTAACTCTCTCAGAACTGTGTGATCTCCACTCCCTGAGACATCAGCCAGCAGAGCTACAATCTTCTGACCTGCTGATTTTGGATTCCTTGGAGAAATAGCTAATTGCAGGGAAATATATAGCCAGCATGGAAGGCTTGCTGAACCAGAAAGTAAGGAAGTGTTCAAAAAAAGTTGGAGACAAAGCAAAAGGACACATATGCCACCTTGGCAGGGCTCATGCTGGCCTGCTATGCAACAAGCAGGGCATTAAAAATGGACAGCAATGAATGAAAACATATTGGTTGACGAGAAAACCAAGCATGCATGGTGATAGATTTTTAAAAGGGGAAGGTCTCATGAGAGGACAATGTCGGCTGATAGATGAAGCAAGAAGAAATAAACACAAAGTGATCACGTTGCAACCTCCGGTGTAGAAGCAAACCCACTGCCATTAAGTCCATGCTGACTCACAGTGCCCCCTGTAGGACAGAGTAGAACAAATCCAGAGGATTTCCAAGGCTGTCATTTTTACGGAACCAAAGCCCAAATCAAACCCACTGCAATGGAGTCGATTCTGCTGCCTGGAGGACAGAAAGGAACTGCCCCATGTGGTTTCCAAGGCTGTCATTTTTATGGAAGCAAAGTCCAAACCAAACCCACTTCTAGCAAGTCAATTCTGACTCACAGAGCCCCTAGGGAGCAGAGAAGATTGGCCCCAGAGGGTATCCAAGAATGTTATCTTGATGGAAGCAAATCCCAAAGCAAACCCACTGCCATTAAGTTGATGCTGACCCACAGTGCCCCTAGAGGACAGAGCAGAAGAAGATAGGATTTCCAAGGCTGCAAATCTTTACAGAAGCACATTACCACGTCTTTCTCCCACAGAGCAGCTGGAGGGCTGAGAAACTGACCTTTCGGTTAGCAGCTGAGCACTTTAACCCTGTGCCAATAGGGCTCCCCGTTGTACTTACCAGTGGGAGTGAAAATCACTGGGAAAGGGTGTTGGGGATAGGGCATTTCTGTGACCTCAAAGCCTCACCAGGTTGCTGGGATGATGCTAACTGGGAAAGGTGCCCTCAGAGCAGACATATGGCAGCCACGATCCTAACCATATGGTCGCTCTGAGTGTGGCCAGTGATGAGAGGAACAAGCATGTCAAGCCTCCTGACCTTGTGTGTTGGGGAAGGCACCCCAACATCACTGGGGAACCACCCTGCCTCTAACCATCGAGGCTGGTCTGGACCGTCAAACACATCCTGGTCACCAGGCACAAAAAGGTCAGGACACTCAAGTAGCTGCATAAGTGCATCGACTGAAACCTACACAAACCAACAGAGGATACTTGGTCTTCATGTCACACATTCCACAGCACACTGTGTCATAAGGGCTTTTTCCTAAACCAACATATATGTCTGACAGGCTGACAGACTGTGCCTGCTTCATGTCCCATGTTGCACTTCACCAGCCTGTTATTGGTCATGATGTCTTGTGGGTTCCTGTTTGTTCTCACAAAGAGCCCATAACCACATCAGTGTGCTCCTTAAATGAGGATTGCCAGAGTCGATCCGAGGGCTGGTTCACACTCAGAGCAATCATGGACCTTTATCTACCCCCCAGTCCTGCTCTTAGCCACCTTTAAATTTTATTTAATGGATTCAAACATCACGACTGGTACAAAATAAAACTTAATAGAAAAGAAAAGGTGGGAGATCAGGTTGGATCTCAAATAATTGGAGTTGGAAAACCTTATGAATAGCAGAGAAACACTTTCTGATACATTACTGTGCAACTTCATGAATAGTCCAGAAACATTGTCCAATACAGTGGAGACAGATGAGTCTCTTATGTTAGAAGACTCTAAAAATAGGACTGGGAAAGCGCTGCATCATCACAGTAAAACCAGCCTTACTCATATGGATAAGGTACAGCCTTCCAGACCTCTATATGCTCACGTGGCACCACTCAAATTGAGGAGAAACGCTGCAAACATTCATTAATAATCAGAACATGAAATATATGAAGTATGAATCTAGGAAATTGGAAGTTGTCACAAACGAAATGGAATGCATAAAGATTGATATGCTAGGCATTAGTGAGCTCAAATGGACGGGTTTTGGCCATTTTGAATCAGACAACCATATGATCTACTCTGCCGGGAATGACAAATTGAAGGGGAATGGCATGGTATTCATCACCACAAAGGATGTTTCAAGATCTGTCCTGAAGTACAATGCTGTCAGTCATAGGATAATATCCACACACCTACAAGGAAGACCCGTTAATATTACTATTATTCAAATTTTTGCAACAATCCCTAAAGTGAAAGATGAGAAAATTGAAGGATTTTATCAGCTTCTGCAGTCTGAAATTGACCAAACCTGCAATCAGGATGTGTTAATTATCACTGGTGACTGGAATGCAAAAGTTGGAAACAAAGAAGAGGTAGTAGTTGGAAAATTTGGCCTTGGTGACAGAAATAATGCTGGAAATTACATGGTAGAATTTTGCAAGACCAAGCACTTATTCATTGCAAATACCTTATACATTACAACCACACAGAGGGTGGCTGTACACATGGACTTTGCCAGTAGGAACACACAGGAAGGTAGAGGAAAGGGGAATGTCTTCAATGAGGTGGATTGACACAGGTGTTGTGATGATGGGCACAAGGATAGCAAGGATCATGGAGCTGGCACAGGATGGGGCAGTGTTTCATTCTGCTATGAATAGGGTTGCTATGAGATGGAAACAACTCTATGGCACATAACAACAAAAACAACATGTTTGAGAAGACACATGTGGTCAATGAAGGAACATGGGTGAGCTGTCCCTGCCTGGAGCTGAGGCTTTAAAAAGAGAAAAGCTACAATGGACTGCGTGGGTCAGCTGGTGAGACTGAAGTCTGTTGACTTGCTAGGCAATAATAGTTCTGTGCCTTGATAGACATGGGGGTGTTTTTGCTCTTCAGAGACAAGTGGAAGTCTCTTGTCTGACAGGTCATGAGTCCCCTCTTACTTTCCAATGTTGTTGTTGTTGTTAAGTGTCATCGAGCCATTTCTGACTCATAGCAACCCCATGCACAGCAGAATGAAACACTGCCCGATCCCACGCGAGCCCCACAATCCCTGCTATACTTGAGCCCATCATTGTAGCCACTGTGTCAATCCATCTCGTTGAAGGCCTCTCCCTCTTTCGTCGACCCTCCACCCTAGCAAGCATGACATCCTTCTCCAGGGAATGGTCCCTTCCTACAACATGACCAAAATAGGTGAGACAAAGTCTGGCCATTCTTGCTTCCAAGGACCATTCTGGCTGCACTTCCTCAAGGACAGATCTGTTAGTTCTTTCAGCAGTCCATGGTACTTTCAGCATTCTTCACTAGCACCACAACTCAAAAACATCAACTCTTCTTCAGTCTTCCTTATTTATTGTCCAGCTCTCACATGCATATGAGGTGATTGGAAATATCATGGCTTGTGTCATGCACATCTTACTCCTCACGAGGTATCCTTCTCCTCAGCACTTGATACAGTTCCTTCGCAGTTGACTTTCCCAATGCAGTCGGCCCCAGGGTTACATGTGAGTAGAGACAAGGCAGGGATGCCCAAAGTAGCAAGCAGGAAGAGCAGGAGAAAGGGGCTTAAAAGCCAGGAAGCCAGAGAAAAGAGCAGTCAGCTGAAGGGATTAGGTGAGGAGAGGCAACTCAGTCCCGCCCAGAGTAGCAGGCCGGAAGAGCAGGAGAAAGGGGACAAAAGCCAGGAACTGGACAGAAGAACAGTCGCCTCAGGGTTACAGGTGAGGAGAGACAACTCAGTGACACCCAAAGTAGCCAGTGGGAAGAGCAGGAGAAAGGGAATTAAAAGCCAGGAAGCCAGAGAGAAGAGCAATCAGCCAAAGGGATTAGTTGAGGAGAGGAAACTCAGGGCCGCCGAAAGCAGCAGGACCGAAGAGAAGGAGAAAGGGGATAAAAGCCCGGATTCCGGACAGAGGAGCAGTCAGCCCCAGGGACAACACAGGGACGCACAAAACAGCAGGGCAGAAGAACAGGAGAAAGAGGATTAAAAGCGAGGAAGCAAAACAGAGGTACAGTCAGCCACAGGGACCCAGTTGGGGGTGATACGAGAGGTCTCCAACAGCAAGAAAAACTTGTCTGTCGGTTTGTCCTACTGTGGTGACATGTAGACGTGAGTTTTGAGGCTGAGCCTCTGGTGTTTAAAACATAGTGAGATGCACCCGGTGCACAGGTAACAGCCCAGCTTGGAGACTGAGACAGACTACGAAGAAGGAAGAGACCATCCACTTCTCAAAGAATTGGCCAGGGAAAACCTTATGAATAGCAAAGAAACACTGTTTGGTACATTACTTTACAATGGGTCAGCATAAAAAGAAAGGCAGAGTGAGGCTAGGATCCTGCAGGGCAGAATTGTAACAGCAGGTGAATGTGGGTGAAGGGCCCATGGTCCCAGCACATCTAGCTAAGGTTTTCAACGAATCTCAGGGCTAAGTGTTCTCATTCCCTACTCTGAACTGAAAGCCACTTAGAGCATCACCCTCTTTATGTCAGTCTCTGGGTCAGAGTCTTGGTAACATGGAGCTTCTCAGGGTGTCCAGGCTGCAGTCTGAGTGTTAGCCAGGCTGTGTTCCTTTTTTATTTGTTTATTTATTTATGATTTGGGTGAAGATTTACAGAGCAAATTCTTTCCATACAGCAGTTCACATGCACTTTGTCTCATTGCATTGACCACAATTTACCAAAATGCATAAGCTGACCCTCCCAATTCCTCCCGATAACTACCTCTTCCATGGGTCCATCCCTTCATGCCCTCCTGCCCCTTGAGCTGTCTCCCAGTGCATAAGAAGCCCTTCCTTCTCCCATGATTTTTCTCTCAAAAGAGTGTATCTACCTCAGGTAAAAGTTCAACTCATGCCTGTCTTTTGTTTGGCTGGAAGTCACAGATGTGGGTTCAATTCCAGACCTGACGGGCAGCTAGAGGTCATAGTCTCAGTGGTTCCACCAGGCTCTATTGGACAAGCAAACCTGCTACACCCGTTTTTGTCTCCAAATGATTTTGTTTTTTGTCCACATTGTTCTATCTATCTATCTATCCAGGATCTCCTACATAGATCCCCTTCCAAGTGGTTGACATTGGTAGCCAGGCACCATCTGGTTCTTCTGGTCTCATAGTCATATATGCTGCAGATTGGATGGTGTACCAGTCACTAGGACTGATTGGTCCATGAATTTTTGGTTTTCTTCATTCTTCTTTGCTCTGGACGAGGAGAGACCCATCATTGCATCTAGATGGCAGGTTGCAAGCTTTTAAGATCCCAGTCACTACTCGCCAAAGTAGGAGGTGGAGCAATGTTTTGTGTAGTATGATATGCCAATTGAGTGTGATGTCCCTTGTGACGATGGTCCTGAGCCCACAGGTTCAACTACTCGGTCCCTCTGGGTAGCTGGGTGTGACCAAGCAGTGACTACCACCTTGCCTCTTATCACCTCCACTATACACCTGGGAATTAAGACCATACAAATAAACTTATAGGACCGTTGTCTGCCAACCCTATACATGTTCTTGGGTACACTCTCCATTTACTAGACATACCTACTAGTTCAGCCTGTGCACCCTCTGTCCACCCATCTATCCACCTGCATACCCATGTTTACCTTCACTGACAACACAGTACTTTATGTGAAAAAGGGTTCATCTTTGTTTTCTGTACCTCCCATGTACCTCTCTATGTCTTTCTCTTCCTCAATGCCACCATATTGATCACTCACATTTGGTACATTGCCCTTCTCTTCACTCAAATCAATACTTATATCTATCTATCTAACAGTGTTCCCTCTCCTCCCCTCCCACCCCTGGTAACCAACAAAGAGAATTTCCTTCCATAGATAAACATTTCCTTGACTTTTACAATAACAGAATAATACAATATTTGTCCTTTTGTGATTGACTTATTTCACTCAGCATAATGTCCTCCAAGATCATCCACAGTATGCGGTGTTTTGCAGATTCTACATTATTCTTTACCGTTGCATAGTATTCCATTGTGTGTATGTACTATAGTTTGGTTATCCATTCCTCATTTGATGGACGCATATGTTGTTTCCATCTTTTGGCTAGTGTAAATAGTGCTGTGATGAAAATGGGTGTGCATATGTCTGTTCTTTCCATGGCTCTCACTTCATTAGGATATATACCTAATAATGGAATGGCTGGGTCAAATGGTATTTCTAGTTCCAACTTTTGAAGGAATTGCCATACTGTTTTCCACAGTGGTTGTACCATTTTACAGTCCCACCAGCAGTGTATAAGAGTCCCAATCTGTCCACATCCTCACCAGCATTTGTTATTTTCTGTCCTGCAGAACTTCGTGACTAGTGCTGGAGCAAG
>NW_006922606.1:121346-122377 GCF_000298275.1 Orycteropus afer afer
GAAGGGACCATTCCCTGGAGAAGGATGTCATGCTTGGTAGGGTGGAGGGTCGATGAAAGAGGGGGAGGCCTTCACCAAGATGGATTGATACGGTGTCTGCGATGATGGAGTCAAGTACAGCAGGGATGTGGGTCTGGAGTGGGATCAGGCAGTGTTTCGTTCTGCTGTGCATGGGGATGCTATGAGTCGGAAACAACATGACGGCACTTAACAACAACAACAACAATAGCTAACGTAGCATAGTGCCTAAGGTACTTGACTGCTAGCCAAAAGTCTGAGGGTTCAAACCCGCCAGCCATTCCTCGGAAGGAAGATGGTGCAATCTACTTCCGTAGTGATATCGCCTTGGAAACCCAAGATGGGGTCGCTATGTAGGGTCCAACTCGACAGCACATAACAACAACAACAAGAACAATAGCTAAGGAACACTTCTATCATGGCATAGTGCCTGAAGCATTTGACTGCCAACCAGAAGGATTGGCAGTTCAAGCCCACCAGGCACTCCTGAGAAGGAAGATTGGGCAACCTACTCCCACAGTGATACTGCCTCGGCAACCCAAGGAGGAGTCACTATGAGTCGGATCCGATGCCACGGCAGTGATTTAACCCACGTTCTTTTTTATTTCTGTTTTGGGAGCTCTGGTAGTGTAGAGCCTAAAGCACTTGACTGCTGACCAGAAGGCTGGGGCTTCAAACCCATTAGCCACTCCTCGGAAGGAAGATGGCCCAACTTCACGGCACATAACAACAATAACAAATAGCTAATGATTGTGAGCATTTCTTCATATGTTTGTTTGCTTCTTGAATATCATCTTTGGTGAAGTGTCTACTCATGTTTTCTGCCCATTTTTTAATTGGATTGTTTGTCTTGTTTGTTATTGAGGTGTTGGAGTTTTCTACAAATTCTAGAGATGAGTCCCTTGTCAGATATGTCACTACCAAATATTTTTTCCCAATGTGTAGGTTCTCTTTTGACTCTTTTGGAGAAGTCTTTGGAAGCACATAAAAATTTAATTTTTAGAAGGTCCCAA
>NW_006922606.1:123905-128795 GCF_000298275.1 Orycteropus afer afer
TTGATAATTTTTTGACGACATGTTCAATTTCTTCTTTTGTCATGGACCTGTTCAACTTTTCCACATCAGTCTGTGTTAGCTTTCATAAGTGGTGTGTTTCTAGAAACCTGTCCATTTCTTCCTGATTTTCAACTTTGTTGCAGTACAGTTCTTCATAGTATCCTGATATTATCCTTTTTATTTCAGTTGGTTCTGTTGTGATGTCACCCACTTTGTTTGTTATTCATGTTATTTTTGTATTCTCTCTCTCTTCTCCTTTGTTAAATTTGCCAGTGGTTTGTCACTTTTATTGTTCTTTTCAAAAAACCAACTTCTGGTCTTTCTGATTTTTTCTATTGCTCTTCTATTTTCTGTTTCATTTATTTCTGCTCGAATCTTGATTATTTCCTTTCTTCTGGTGACTATAAGCTTTTCTTGCTGTTCTTTCTCTAATTGTTGGAGATGTTGGATTAAAGGGTTGATTTTGGCTTTCTTCTTTTGTGATGTGTGTAGTTATTGTTATAAATTGGCCTCTGATCACTGCTTTTGCAGTGTCCCATAGATTTTGTTATGTTGTGTTATCATTCTCATTTGATTCAAGGAATTTTTGAATTTCAATTTTTATTTCTTCTCTTACCCAGTCTTTCCCAAGTAGGGTGTTGTTCAATTTCCAGGTGTTTACACTTTTTGTGTTGATCTTCCTATTGTTGATTTCCAGTTTGATAGCATTATGATCTGAGAAGATGCTTTGCAGAATTTCAATGTTTTTAAATTTATGAAGGCTTGCTTTCTGGCCTAACATATGGTCTATTCTGGAAAATTTTCCATGTGCACTGGAAAAGAATATATATTGTGCTTCTGTTGGATGAAGTGCTCTCTAGATGTCTGTAAGGCCAAGTTGGTGAACTGTAATGTTTAGCTCTTCTACATCTTTGTTCAGTTTCTTTCCAGTAGTTCTCTCTTGCAATGAACGTGGTGCATTAAAGTCTACCACTATGACCGTGGAGTCATCTATTTAGCTTTTCAATTCTTTTCAAATCTGATATATATATTTTCAGGCTCTGTCATTAGGTCCATATATATTTATTATGGTTTTATCTTCATATTCCATTAATGCTTTCATCATTATATAATGTCCTTCCTTGTCTTGTATAGTGGTTTTTGTCTTAAAGTCAATTTGATCATAAATTAATATTGCCACTCCTGCTCTCTTACAGTTGCCATTTGCTTGATATATCGTTTTCCATTGATTTTTAGTCTATTTTTTCTTTATCTCTAAGGTGTGTCTCTTGTAGGCAGCATATTGATGGGTTTTGCTTTCTTATCCAATCTGCAACTCTCTCTCTTGAGTGATGCATTTAATCCATTAACATTCAATGTAATTATTGACAGTGTGAATTGGTTGCTGTCATTTTATGTGTTATTTCATGGTGTCCCTGGTTTCTTTGTTCCATATTATTTTCTGTGCTGAGATCATTATATTTATAAATCGTGTTATCATTTCCTTTGTTGCTGTTGTTGTAGTATTTGTTGAATATGTGTGCTTCTCCTCCTTTTCATTGTGATATGAAGGTTTATCATGTTTCTGTGAGGTTAGCCTGTGATTTATAATTTTCTCCCCGAGTTTAGAACAGTCCATTCCATCTTGCAACTCTCAACTTCCTCACCATTTAGAAGTTCTATAACTACACACTATTTTCTCTCTTTTTGTTTGTAGTTGTCCTCATTTGCCAATTGATGTTTCTGTTCCCTGTTTACAATCTTGTAAGCTCATTTATCTTTGGATATGTCCATTGCTGTGGTTTCTGGATTGTGTCACCTTGTGTATCAATGGTCAGTTGTTATTTGCTATTTTTGATTCTCTGTTCAAAAGAATCTCTTTAGCATCTCTTATAAGGTTGGTCTGATTTTAACAAATTGCCTTAGTTTCTGCTTATCTGAAAATCTCCTAAGTTCACCATCATATTTGAGGAACAATTTTGCTGGGTATATAACTGTTGGTTGAAAATTTTTCTCTTTCAAGGTTTTATATATACCACCCTATTGCCTTCTCGCTTTCATGCTTTCTGCTGAGAAATCAAAGCTTATTCTTACTGGCTATCCTTTGTAAGTAACTTTTTGTTTTTCCCATACTGATTTCAGGATTCTGTCTTTGTCTTTGGTTTTGGTGAGTTTGATGATGATATGTCTTGGTGATTTTCTTTTGGTGTCTATCCTGTTTGGTGTTCATTGGACTTCTTGAATGGGTATATTCTCATCTTTCATCATATCAGGGAATTTCCCCGCCAATAGATCTTGGACAATTTTCTCAGTTCTATTATTTTTCTCTTCCTGTTCTGGAATTCCAATGACACATAGGGTATTCCTTTTGATGGCATCCCTCATGAACATTAGGCCTTCTTCTTCTTCTTCTTCTTCTTGTTCTTCTTCTTCTTGTTCTTCTTCTTCTTGTTCTTCTTCTTCTTCTTCTTCTTCTTGTTCTTCTTGTTCTTGTTCTTCTTGTTCTTCTTCTTCTTCTTCTTCTTCTTGTTCTTCTTCTTCTTCTTCATCTTCTTCTTCTTCGTCTTCGTCTTCCTCTTCCTCTTCCTCCTCCTCCTCTTCTTCTTGTTCTTCTTGTTTTTGTCTTCTTCTTCTCCGCCTATTCCTCCTCCTCCTCCTTCTTCCGCTACTCCTCCTCCTATGTCTCCTCCTCCTCCTATCCTCCTCCTCCTTCTTCTTATTTTTCTTCTTTTCTGTGACTTTTTTTCTTATTGATCCCTTTCCAAAGAAGTATTCATGTATTTGTCTTCAATCTCATTAATTCTGTCTTCCATTGAATAAATTCTGCTCTTTTGCCTTCCAATGTGTTATCTATTTCTGACAATTTTGTATTAATCTTCTGAATTTCTATCTGTAGATTTAGAATCATTTCTAATTTTTCATTTATTTTGTCATTTTGTTCTTGTATTTTCTTCCAAATTTCTTCTAGGGTTTTTTCTGTGTTTTATTTGGTCTGTCTCTCAATCCTTTGAAGATACCTAAATATCATTCTTTTGAGTTCCTTATCAGAGAGTTCCATGGTGCTTCTTCCTCAGCAGTGTGTTCTGAATCTGTAAACTTTTCCCTTGTTTCTACCACTTTATCTTGCTTCTTTGTGTGAACTGTGAGGTCTGTTGTCTCTGAGATATTGTGGCATTGTATTAAGATTTCTTTTAGCTGTTTGTGAAGAGGTGCCAATGGTTATTCAGGCTCTGCTTGGTGATTTTTTTTATCATTGGCCCATTGATGGACAAGGAGGTGGTGGTTCTCGGTCAGTAAGTGAAGTTACAGAAGTTGTGGGTTATAGTTATGTCTTATGGGGACTTTTGCTTTCTCCCATACAATTAGACAAAAATTACAATAACCATCAAAAAAGTAAAACCACATGGACAAAACATACACCATGTAATCACACAGGAACAGTAACCAAAAAAACAAAAACAAAAAAAGGAAAAAATAAGAAGAAAAAACCCAAGAACACCTGCAATATCTGGGTATAGGGCTATAGGAGAAAAAATGTAGAGAAAAAGAATAATGAAGAAAAAATGGGAAAAATGCAAGAAGAAAAGTAAGGAATAGGGTTAACCATGAGGAAAAAAAAATATAACCATGAACAGGGAAAAGAAAAAGAGCTGAAAAGTAGGACCTGGGAGGGGAAGAATAAAGAATAATAGTAAAAAGCTCAAATGTATTAATAATACTATTAGTTTTATAACAGACAAAAACAAGCAAACTGAAAACCAGGAAAAAAAAAAAAAAAACAGAGAACAAAAAAGAAAAAAAAAAAATTGGGGAAAGGAGGGCCGGGCACCCAGGCTCTGCCTGAGCACACAAACTGGGATGGAGTTCCTTAGGCCCAGAAGATGGGTGGGATTGGGGAATGCCACACCTCCGTTCACCAAGGGGTGTGTGGTATGAGAGTAACAAGGGGAATGTTGCACCTTTTCAGTCATCCAGGTCCGGAGTGTTTTTGGGGTTACTGGCAAGCAGAACATGTTTTACACCCCTGGAATCTCAGAGAGTGCTGTTTCTTTAAATATCCAAAATGGTCAAGCAGCTTGTAAACATTCAAAATGGTGATGCCCTCTTGACAGGCAAAAGTCCACAGCTCAGCTTTCTCTTTGCTGCTGCTTTGGGTTTTATTCCCAAGCCACCAGAGCAGTCTTCCGTGCAGTTCCTGGCTAGAAAGGCTGACTTTTAGGTTAATTCTTAGGTCCTACCACCACTTGGCACCCTCCAACCTGTGTTGTGCTGTTAGGTTTCTCAGGATTGTTGACAGACTGCAGCTCTCTATGTCTACTTTTTTTTTTATTATTTTCATGCAAATTTTTTCTGCTAGTTGGGGTTTAGTCCACTTCTGTATCCTTCCCTTCAAGGCTCTGGGTTCCAGGATTATCTTCTGTGTCTGTAATATTGGTTATCCTTTTCTTTGTTGAAGAGGTTCTGTGCAGGCTTTCTCCCTATTCTGCCATCTTTTTCGGTTTGCACTCCCAGCCACTCCACAGGAGAAAGATGAGGCAGTGTGCTTCTGTGAAAATTGACAGACTTGGAAACCCTGTGGGAAGTTCCACTCGCTCCTTTAGGGGTAGTGTGAGTCAAAACCGACTCCAAGGTACTGGGTTTGGCTTTTTGGATACAAAAAGGTACCACAAAGCAGAGACCTAAAAGGACAGGTTCTCGAGGCAGAAGCCTGAATTCTGGCATCAACAGGGCTGCACCATCAACAGGGGTTCCAAGGCAGAGGCCTTCCCATCTCTTCGCATTTCTGGGGCTGCAGGCTATCCAGGACCTTGTTCATGGTTTTGGGGCACCATCACTCCAACCTGTGTTCATTGTCATGTGGCCTTTGAGGCCTCTTCCTAAATTTCAACCTCACCTGGAAATCAAGCCCCA
>NW_006922606.1:157531-159885 GCF_000298275.1 Orycteropus afer afer
AGCTATGGTGATGCTGGTAACCATGACCATGACCTTAACTCACTTTACCATAGATAGTTAATCTTCTAGTTACACTAGTCACAGCAACAGTGACCATAGTTAGTTATTGTTACGTTAGCCAGTTACAGTTACTTGGATCATGGACACACTGACACTGACCTTAGCTACCCTTATCTTAGTTAGGTACAGTTACGGAGATGCTGTTGACAGTGATATTGACCGTAGTAAGACTGACCTTTGCTCCCTAAAGGGACATGGATGTGGGTTACAATGACCTCATCCTTAGGGAAAATACTCT
Organism: Orycteropus afer afer; assembly: GCF_000298275.1. Taxonomy (NCBI): domain Eukaryota; kingdom Metazoa; phylum Chordata; class Mammalia; order Tubulidentata; family Orycteropodidae; genus Orycteropus; species Orycteropus afer. The sequence continues at coordinate 157,830 of NW_006922606.1, forward strand.
TAGCTAGTTACAGTTACTGTAACCAGGTCACACTCACAATGCCATCCATTACACTTGTCTTACCTAGTTACAGTAACCTTGATGTATGTGACAGAGACTATGTCCTTTTAATCTGTCTTCCTGGTGCTGCTCTGACAAGAACATACCACAAATGAGATGGCCTCACTGAACAGGAGATTCTTCTTCCAAATTGGAAGATTTAAGTCCACGTTCCAGGTGCGAGGCACTAGAAGGTGGATGGAAACAGCTCACCCTTTGGCTTCAGATGAGCCTCGTTCTCCTGACCCACTGGAGCTAGAGGTTCTCTGCACTCAGACAGCTGTTGAGTGATGAGGCTGAAAAGTCCAAAGTAGACAAGTCAAAAGGCACAGCTCAGATTTTACAAAACCACATGGCAGGCCATTCATTCAAGTCCATTGAAAGTCCCAAGCTAGGCAGAGCATAGCAGTCAGCTGGACAACAATTTGGTTACAAGCAGGATTCAAGCTTGCTATAAGATGGAGACCATTCCCAAAGCAATTTCTTACATATGAGAAGCAGACCACATACCCAAAAGTAGCTCAGCCACTCACAGTGGAGTTCACCTTGGAGTTGATTACCAGTCTCATCATGGGAAATACTACATTCAGCTGCCCAGACACTCACCCAGGCCAAGCCAAGTTGAAACTCCACGTTGACCACCACATCTTGTCCAGGCTTACCTTAGCTAGTTATATTTATGGTGAATGGTCACACTTACAGTGATACAGGTGATATTGAATTGCCCTTAGAGAGACTTATTTTAATTAGGCAATGATGGTGAGGGAGGATGCAATGAAAGTGCTTTACTTAGTCTTCCATTAGCTAGTTACAATTACAGTGAATCTCGTCATAGTGACCATGCCTAAACTTATGGTAGCTGATTAGCATTACAGTGATGCGAGGGGACTGACTGCTACCTCAGCTATACTTACATCAGCTTGTTACTCTTAGGATGATATTGGTCATACTCACAGTGTCCTCAGTTACACTTAGTTTCCTTAACTAGTTAAGTTACAGCGAACCTGGGCACACACACAGTGACTTTAGCTAGACGGATCATAACTAATTGCAGTGAAGGTCATGCTGCACAAATTGACAGTGACTTAGGTCCACTTCCTTTAGAGTGATACAGTTAGGAGGACGCAGGTCACAGTGATAGTAACCTTAGTGAAACTTAACTTTGCTGGTACAGTTACATTGATGGTGGATAATGGGACAGTCACCTTACTTTGCCTTCACTTAACTACTTAAGGTTACATTGACACTGGTCCAAATGACAGAGACCTTACTTGCACTTGCCATAGCTAGTTACACTTATGGTGACACAAGTTATAGTGACAGTGACCATTGTTACAGTCACATTAGCTCAATGCACTTATGGTGATGATGGTAACTGCAACAGTCATCTTAGTTAGCCTTATCTTTCCTAGTTTCAATTATAGCACACGGGTCACATCACCAGAGACCTTATCTATACTTATGTTGTCTAGTTAGAGTTCTGGTGAGGCTGGTCACATTGAAATTGAGCATAAGGGGACTTGGTCTAGCTAGTTACAGTTAGGGTGATGCTGCTCACTGTGACAGTGACCTTCAGTATATTTACACTAGCTTTTGTTAGCTTGACTCTGGTAACACTGACAGTGACCTCCTTCTTTGCCATTTCTTCTTATGGTCACGCTGGTCCACTGAGAGTGAACTTAGCTACAATCATCTTAGCTACTTCCAGTTACAGCGATGCTGGACACACTGAGAGTGACCTTGGCTAGATTTACGTTACCTAGCTACAAATATGGTGATGCTGCTCACAGTGACAAAGACCTTACTCTTACCTTAACTGACTGCAGGGATGCCACACTTACAGCCACCTTAGCTACACTTACCTTACCTAGTTATGACTGTGATGACCATTTTGAAACTGAAAGTGTCCTTAGCTTGACTTTCCATTCCTAGTTACAGTTAAGGTGTTGCTGGTCACAATGACAATGACCTTTGCTAAACATACCTTAGCTGCTGACATTTCCTGGATTGTTAGTCA
>NW_006922606.1:160518-161640 GCF_000298275.1 Orycteropus afer afer
AGCTTAGCTAGTTACATTCAGGGTGATGCTAGACACAGTGAGAATGCGTTACTGAGACTAACCTTAGCTAGTTACACTTAGGCTGATGCTGGAGACACTGACAGTGACCTTAGAAAAAATCAGTTTTGATCATTACAGTTGCATTGATGGTAGGCACATTTTGTGTTACCTTAGTTATGCTTCTATGAGCTAGTTGTTGTAACTGGGACACTGGTCATACTGACAGTGGTCTCAGCTACTCTTACCTTTCCTAGTTACAATTATGGTGACACTAGCCACACTGTAAGTGACCTCAGCTACATTTACTGTTGTTCAAGTGATGGCGATGCAGTTCCCAATGATAGTGGATTTTGGCTCACATACCTTAGCTGGTTTCAGTTAGAGTGATGCTGGTAAGAGTGACAGTGATTTGAGAGAGTGAACTTAGCTCGGAACACAGTGATGCTTTCCATACTCACAGGGACCTTAGTTAGAACTACTTCACCTAGTTACGAGTGTGTTGACCCTTGTCGCAGTGACGGTTACCTCACTCACACTTACCATAGCTAGTTACAGTTACTGTCATGCTGGCCACAGGGACAATGGCCTCAGTTAGACTTACCTGTCCTAGTTCCAGTTACCATTGTGCTGTTCACAATATCAGTGACCATAGGTACAGTTCTGTTACTGACAGCTCTGGTGATGCTGGTAACCATGACCGTGACCTGAACTCAATTTACCATAGATAGTTAATCTTCTAGAGACACTAGTCACAGCAAGAGTGACCGTAGTTAGTTACTGTTACATTAGCCAGTTACAGTTACTGGGATCATAGACACACTGACATTGACCTTAGCTACCCTTATCTTCGTTAGTTACACTTACGGAGATGCCGTTGACAGTGAAAGTGACTGTAGTAAAACTGACCTTTGCTCCCTAAAGGGACACGGATGTGGGTCATAATGACCTCATCCTTAGGTAAAATACTCTTAGTTAGTTACACTTATTGTAACCTGGTCACACTCACAATGCCATCCATTACACTTGTCTTACCTAGTTACAGTAACCTTGATGTTTCTGACAGAGACTCTGACTTTTTAATTTGTGTTTCTGGTGCTGCTCTGACAAGAATATACCACAAAT
>NW_006922606.1:161752-166529 GCF_000298275.1 Orycteropus afer afer
AAACACCTCACCATTTGGCTTCAGATGTGCCTCCTCCTCCTGGCCCACTGGAGCTAGAGGGTCTCTGCACTCACACAGCTGTTGACTGTTGAGGCTGAAAAGTCCAAAGCAGACAAGTCAGTAGGCACAGCAAAGATTTTACCAAACCACAGGGAAGGCCATTCATTCAAGTCCATTGAAAGCCCCACATTGGGCACAGCATGGTAGGTGGCTGGATAACGATTTGTTTATATGCAGGGTTCAGGCATGCTAAAACATGGAGACCATTCCCAAAGCTGTGTCTTAGATATGGGAAGCAGACCACATACCCAAAAGCAGCTCAGCCACTCACAGTGGAGTCCACCTTGGAGACGATTACCATTCTCCTCATGGGCAATACTACATTCAGGTGCCCAAACACACACCCAGGCCAAGCCAAGTTGAAACTCCACGTTGACCACCACACCTTGGATAGGTTTACCTTAGCTAGGTTTATTTATGGTGACTTGGTCATACTTACATTGACACAGGCAATATTGAATTGCCCTGAGAGAGATTTATTTTAATTAGGCAATAATGGGGAGGCAGGATGCAATGACAGTGCTTTACTTAGTCTTCCATTAGCTAGTTACACTTACGGTGAATCTCATCATAGTGACCATGCCTAAACTTATGGTAGCTGCTTGGAGTTATAGTGATGAGAGGGGACTGACTGCTACCTCAGCTATACTTACATCAGCTTGTTACTCTTAGGATGATATTGGTCATACTGACAGTGTCCTCAGTTACACTTACGTTCCTTAACACTTTACAGTTAAAGCGAAGCTGGACACACAACAGTGACTTTAGCTAAACGGTTCATAGCTAGTTGCAGTGAAGGTGATGCTTCACAAACTGACAGTGACCTTAGGTCCACTTCCTTTAGAGAGATACAGTTAGAAGGATGCTGGACACAGTGGTAGTAACCTTTGTGAAACTTACCTTTGCCCGTACAGTTACGTTCATGGTGGACAATGGGACAGTCACCTCACTTTGTCTTCACTTAACTACTTACAGTTACATTGACACTGTTCCAACAACAGAGACCTTACTTGGACTTGACTTAGCTAGTTACACTTATGGTGACATGATTTATAGTGACAGTGACCATTGTTACACTCACATTAGCTCATTACACTTATGGTGATGATGGTCATTGCAACAGTGATTTTTGTTAGACTTATCTTTCCTAGTTTCACTTACAGCACACGGGTCACATCACCAGAGACCTTATCTATACTTATGTTGTCTAGTTAGAGTTCCAGTCACGTTGGTCACACTGTAAGTGACCATAAGGAGACTTAGCCTAGATAGTTACAGTTATGGTGATGCTGCTCACTGTGAGAGTGACCTTCAGTATATTTACATTAGATATTGGTAGGTTGACTGTGGTGACACTGACAGTCACCTCCTTCTTTGCTACTTCCACTTATGGTCACATTGGTCACACTGAGAGTGAACTTAGCTACACTCATCTTAGCTACTTCCAGTTACGGTCATGCTGGACACACTGAGAGTGACCTTGGTTAGATTTATGTTACCTAGCTACAAATATGGTGATGCTGCTCACAGTGACAAAGACCTTACTCTTACCTTAACTGACTGCAGGGATGCCCATGCTGGTCACACTGACAGCCACCTTAGCTACACTTACCTTAGCTAGTTATGACTGCGATGACCATTTTGAAACTGAAAGTGTCCTTAGCTTGACTTTCCATTCCTAGTTACAGTTAAGGTGTTGCTGGTAACAATGACAATGACCTTTGCTAAACATACCTTAGCTGCTGACATTTCCTGGATTGTTAGTCACAGTGACAGGGACCTAAGCTAGACTTATTGCAATTGGTTAGTTACGTTGGTGCTGTTCACAGGGACAGTGACCTTAGCAACACTTGCTTAAGCCCCTTACAATTACGGTGAAGCTGGTCACAGAGACCATTACTGTAGCTACACTTACCTATGCCACTACACTTATGGTGACACTGGTCACACTGACAGTGACCTTAAGTACACTGAACTGGTCTAGTTAAGTTTAAGCTGATTCTAGGAACCTGAACAGTGACCTAAGCTAGACTTATTTTAAATTCTTACACTTAAGGTGGTGCTGTTCACAGTGATAGTGACCAAAGCTATTCTTGATTTATCGACTTACATTGATGCTGATGATGGTCATGACAGCAGCGACCTTTGCTACACTTACTTTTGCTAGTTAAACACATGTGACCATAGCTACACTTGCCTTACAAGCTTACATTTATGGTGACCCTACTCTCAATGACAGTGACCTTGCTTCATTTATGTTCACTAGTTAAAGACATGGTGATGCTGGCAAAACTGACAGTGACCTTAAGCAAACTTATGTTAGCTAATTCCAGTTACAGTGATGTTGTTCACACTGAGAGTGATCTGAAAACCTTGACATTAGTTAGATGAAATTATGGTGACATTTATTAGACTCAGCTTAGCTAATTACATTCAGGGTGATGCTAGACAAAGTGAAAATGCCTTACTGAGACTAAGCTTAGCTAGTTACACATAGGCTGATGCTGGTGACACTGACAGTGACCTTAGAAAAACTCAGTTTTGATCATTACAGTTGCATTGATGGTAGGCACACTTAGTGTTACCTTAGGTATGCTTCCATGAGCTAGTTGCTGTTACTGGGTCTCTGGTCATACTCACAGTGGTCTCAGCCACACTTAGCTTTCCTAGTTACACTTATGGTGACACTAGCCACACTGTAATTGACCTCAGCTACATTTACATTTGTTCAAGTGATGGCGATGCTGTTCTCAATGATAGTGCATTTTGGCTCACATACATTAGCTGGTTTCAGTTAGGGTGATGATGGTAAAAGTGACAGTGATTTTAGAGAGTGACCTTAGCTCGGAACACAGTGATGCTTTACATACTCAAAGGGACCTGAGTTAGACCTCATTCACCTAGTTACGAGTGTGTTGACCCTTGTCACAGTGACAGTTACCTCACTTACACTTACCATAGCAAGTTACAGTTACTGTCATGCTGGCCACAGGGACAATGACCTCAGTTAGACTTACCTATCCTAGTTCCAGTTACCATCATGCTGTTCCCAATATCAGTGACCATAGGTACAGTTCTGTTACTGACAGCTCTGGTGATGCTGGTAACCATGACCGTGACCTGAACTCAATTTACCATAGATAGTTAATCTTCTAGAGACACTAGTCACAGCAACAGTGCCTGTCGCTACTTATTGTTACGTTAGCCAGTTACAGTTACTGGTATCATGGACACACTGACACTGACCTTATGTACCCTTATCTTCATTAGTTAAACTTACAGAGATGCCGTTGACAATGAAAGTGACTTTAGTAAGACTGACCTTTGCTCCCTAAAGGGACATGGATGTGGGTCACAATGACCTCATCCTTAGGGAAAATACTCTTAGCTAGTTACTCTTATTGTAACCTGGTCACACTCACAATGCCATCCATTACACTTCACTTACCAAGTTACAGTAACCTTGATGTTTGTGACAGAGACTCTGTCCTTTTAATTTGTGTTTCTGGTGCTGCTCTGACAAGAATATACTACAAATGAGATGGCCTAACCCAGCAGGAGATATTCTTACCATTTAGAGGCTTTAAGTCCAAGTTCCAGGTGTGAGGCACTAGAAGCTGCGTGGAAACACCTCACCCTTTGGCTTCAGATGTGCCTCCTCCTCCTGGACCACTGGAGCTAGAGGGTCTCTGCACTCACACAGCTGTTGACTGTTGAGGCTGAAAACGCCAAAGTATACAAGTCAGGAGGCAAAGCAAACATTTTACCAAACCACACAGCAGACCATTCATTCAAATCCATTGAAAGTTCCAAATTGGGCAGAGCATGGCAGGCGACTGGAAAACGATTTGTTTACACGCAGGGTTCAAGCATGCTAAAAGATGGAGACCATTCCCAAAGCTGTTTCTTAGATATGGGAAGCAGACCACATACACAAAAGCAGCTCAGCCACTCACAGTGGACTCCACCTTGGAGTTGATTACCAGTCTCATCATGGGCAATACTACATTCAGCTGCCCAGCCACTCATCTAGGCCAAGCCAAGTTGAAACTCCACGTTGACCACCACAACCTGGATAGGTTTACCTTAGCTAGGTATATTTATGGTGACTTGGTCACACTTACAGGGACACAGGCAATATTGAATTGCCCTGAGAGAGAATTATTTTAATTAGGCAATGATGGGGAGACAGGATGCAATGACAGTGCTTTACTTAGTCTTCCATTAGCAAGTTACACTTACGGTGAATCTTGTCATAGTGACCGTGCCTAAACTTATGGTAGCTGCTTAGAGTTACAGTGATGCGAGGGGACTGACTGCTACCTCACCTATACTTACATCAGCTTGTTATTCTTAGGATGATATTGGCCATACTGAGAGTTTCCACAGTTACGCTTACTTTCCTTAACTATTTACAGTTACAGCAAAGCTAGGCACACATCAGTGACTTTAGCTAGACGGCTCATAGCTAATTGCAGTGAAGGTGATGCTTCACAAACTGATGGTGACCATAGGTCCACTTCCTTTACAGAGATACAATTAGAAGGATGCTGGTCACAGTTTTACCTTAGTAAAACTTCCTTTGAAGGTGCAGGTAAGTTGATGGTGGACACCGCCACCCCAGCCGTCATCTCCGGTGTCAGAAGCCCCAGTGCTGGCCAAGTGTCTTTCCCCTTGCTCCCTCGGAGGCTAGGCACCGCCCTTACGGCAAGGTCGC
>NW_006922606.1:167453-174279 GCF_000298275.1 Orycteropus afer afer
TTTCCTAAGCCCTGCTGTCCACGCCCCGGCCTTCCAGGTGCACTGCCGGCATCCAGAGCCCCAGACTCGGCCAGAGCCCCCACGCTACCCGCCCCTCTGAGTCCACTAAGCATTATCTGCCTGGCTGCCGACCCTTGCCCACTTCACTCTGGCGCCCCCTCAGGACGCACCTCATGCCCAATTACCCAAGCAGGGAAGGGCGGAGGGTCGGAACTGTCACAGAAACGGGCACCCAGTGGGCGTCTCCTGCGAGGAAGCACACTGACCTCAAGTCCAGGCACCCAGCGTGCCCACCTTCACCAGGCGGCGGCGATGGAGGCTCCGGTGGCGTGCGCAGGCCTGGCACCCCCCTTCTGCACAGCGCCGACATAGGCGCTGGACAGGGATGTGCACGGAGCACAGTAGGCGCCCACACAAGGCTGGCCTCTTGCCTCTGCTAGCCTGCGGATCCCCCTCCACAAACCCCCAGAGGGGGTGGAGCTGCGAGAGCAGCGCATTACCAGGCCAAACATCAAACAGGCGCTGCAGGCCCCTGAGCGCCACGCAACTGCAACTGTGACTTACCATGCATGCCAGCTCGCCTCTGATTAGGCGTGTGCCGCTGACGGACGCGCCCCCGGCCCAATGGTGGCTGGCTTGAGCGGGGCCTGCCTTGGAGACTTTCCCACAGCTGGGGCAGCTTTGTCCACAGATGAGGCCTGTGAGCTGATGGTGAGGGGCCGTCTGCGGTCAGATTTCGAGCCCAGGCTGGTCTCTTTAGAGGCCCGTCACCTCGGTAAGATGGTTCTGTCTTTGAGATGGGGCTGGTGGTGATCTCTTTGCTCATTATCGAGTGAACAAGCAAACCGCTCTGCAGTCCTGGTCATCTGGGTGATGGGCTGCCCAGTGGGACCCTCACCACCCAGAGAGATTTCCATGGCTGATTTTTCAAAGGCGACTCCTTGTCTCGCTCAATCTGGAAGCTTTGTGGAAACCAGTGCAGCGTCACAGGCACACACGAGCTTCCACCCACAGGTGGCTGGCTGTGTGCCAGGTGCACGGGCTGGCACTCTCCAACCTGGGGGCTCCAGCTTACTGTGCTTGGATGAAGCAGAATGGCTGCAGCCTCGTAGCGACCCCACGGTACCCTGCCTGGTCCTGCGCAACCTGTGCCGTCGTTGCCATGTCCGAGGCCGGACTTGCGACTGCTATTGCTGCATCTGGTAGAGGGGCTTCATCTTTCTCACTGACCCTGCACTTGGAACGTGTGACTGGGCTCTGCACACCCCACAGATCCATCTGGCTGAGGCTGGTCTCTGCGCCTCACAACCCCCATGCCACCAGTCTGCAGAGACTTTTGGGGCTTCCAAGAGTCCCAGCCCAGGAAAGGAGGTTTGGGAAGGCGAGGAAGCCTACCTACTGAGAGGGAGAAGCAGGAGAGTTGGCTCAGTCAAGACCAGAGGCCCCTGTGCACCTCTGTGGAGCTCATAGGAGGAACCTCAAGACAGGCTGCCAAACTCTGCTTCTGATCCAGGGGCCACTTCCCTGTTTGAAGGGCCCAGGCAGTCAGTGTTGCCTCTGTGTTTTCTCATTGCAAGGTCTAAGAGTGTTGCCTCTGTGTTTTCTCATTGCAAGGTCTAAGTGCGCCCCCCAGCTGACACCGCCGCTATTATTTCACACAGGCGTGGTCCAATGCCACAAAGCTCTTGTCACTGAGCACGCACAGAGGTGGAGTGGGACGGTGGACCCTGCGGGGTCTGTGTCAGGAGGCTGGAGTAGGGGCCAGCTCTTCTCACTGGCCACAGTGACACAGAAGGCGGCCCTCGGGGACCAAAGTTATCGGGATACCAGCTGTGGGGCTGCTCTGGGTTGGCCTCCACACTGTCAGCCTGGCTTAGGCTGGGCCCCACAGCTGTGTCACCAGGCTGGAGGTGGGCACAGGCTCTGGGCCTGGGGCATCAGAGGCGACAGGCAGTTGGGGTGAAGGCCAGGCCCCATGCTGTCCCCATCTGTATGCACTTGGGAGAGTGAATTCACTTTGGTGTCCGAGCCTTGGTTGCCTCCTCTGTAAGAGGGGATGTGAACGGACGGTCCCTGGAAGCGGCGCCTCTGGGGCGAGGTGTGCGGGAAGGACACGTGGGCACGGGGGCAGACACGGCTGAGGGCAGTTTCCCCTGTGGGGTCAGGTCTTGGGGTGGACATAGAGCCATCCAGCGTGAGGTCAGAGCCTGGTCCTCAGAGGCGCCTAAAGGGGCTGGCCTGGCCTCCCTGACCCCGGTGACTTCGAGGCGGGACACCACCCCACCCCTTGAGCAAACAGCTCAGGGCACCAGGAGGCCCCAGCCTTCGAAGGGACAGCAACTGCCTCTCAGGTCCCTCTTGCCTCAGAGGACAGGCTGGGCTGTACAGAACGGACATTAGACCCTAAGCGACTCAGCAGAGCATCTGGGGTTAGGGGGGACCTTCTTCATGGGCGTGTGGTCTGACCTCCAATACCGCACTCACCAGCAAGCTGGACACGCTAAGCCTTCACAGGGACTGCTCTCAAGTGTCCACGTCACTGGGTGAACAGGTCCTCGAGGGTGGTGTTCCATGGCCCACCCAGAAGGATCAGGTGCCTAGAGGACAGCCCCGGGGGCTTGCAAGCTCTACCCTAGGACCATCCCCACGTCCCGTCGCACAGTTGCCAGTGTGTCCTCCCCTTTTGAAGAGGAGGCTGAGGCTGGCTCTGTGGCCCCAGCTTCCCACACTCCCCAGCGGGTGGCCGCACACCCTTTCCCCTCATACCCAGGGATTTTCCAATCATGCCCAGTCCCACCAAACTGAGCACCCTGTCGGTGCCCCGTCCCTTCTGACCGTAGTGCCCATCCAGCCATGGCATGCTATGCCTTGCCCTTCAAGCGCTGCAGCTCAAATATCACCTTGCCCATGGGCCCTCCTGATCCCAACCGGGGCCACCTCCCAGCTTCCTCCCCAGCCAAGTGCCAAGCTCTCGGACTGGGCTTTGAGACTGAGGTCACCTCTCACTTACGGTATGGGGAGTCATTTCTTAGGGGACTGTCCAACCCCCCATCCACCCTGTGCCTGCCCCTGGGAAGCCAAGCTTCCACAAACATTGGACCGGGCTTGGCCAGGAGTCCCCTCCACACAGGACCTACCGGGTGTGAGGAGCCAGTGAGCACAAGGGGTGCCTCCCCAACCCAAGCAGACCTCACTGCCAGGTGTGGCCGCCATGCCTCCACATGGATCCCAGGGAGGCTGGGAAGGCACCGCGCCCCCAATCCGTCATCTCCGGTGTCAGAAGCCCCAGTGCTGGCCAAGTGTCTTTCCCCTTGCTCCCTCGGAGGCTAGGCACCGCCCTTATGACAGGATCGCTAGTTCTCCCACAGGACACAGAGCCTGGAAACCGCGACCTCTTCCAGGGCACTCCCGCAGCCTTTTCAGGCAAAAAAAAAAAAAAAAAAAAAAAAAACCACCCAGCCTGGATCAGATGGCTTTCCTAAGCCCTGCTATCCACGCCCGGCCCCTGCCCCTTCCAAGCACAGGGACTGCATCCAGAGCCCCTGACTCGGCCAGAGCCCCCACTCTTACCTGCCCTTCCCACCCCTCTGGGTCCACTAACCACTATCTGCCTGGCAGACGACCCTTGCCCACTTCACTCTGGCGCCCCCTCAGGACGCACCTCATGCCCCATGACCCGGGCAGGGAAGGGCAGAGGGGAGGCACTGAGGAGGGGAAGGACTGGGGAGTCACGGCGGAGGGTCGGAACTGTGGCGGAAATGGGCACCCTGTGGGCGTCTCCTCTGAGGACACGCACACACCTCAAGTCCAGGCACCCAGCGTGCCCACCTTCACCAGGCAGCGGCGGTGGAGGCTGTAGTGGCATGTGCAGGCCTGGCACCCCCCTTCTGCACAGCGCCGACTTAGGCGCTGGACAGGGATGTGCATGGAGCACAGTAGGCGCCCACACAAGGCAGGCCTCTTGCCTCTGCTAGCCTGTGAATCCCCCTGCACAAGCCCCGAGAGGGGGTGGAGCTATGAGAGCAGCGCATTACCAGGCCAAACCTCAAACAGGCACTGCAGGCCCCTGAGCACCACTCACCTGCAACTGCAATGAGCCATGCATTCCATCTCGCCTCTGATTGGGCGGGTGATGCTGACGGACTCGCCTCCGGCACAATGGCTGCTGGCTTCAGCGGGGCCTGCCTTGGAGACCTTCCCAGGGCTGGGGCAGCTTTGTCCACAGATGAGGCCTGTGAGCTGATGGCGGCGGCCCTCTGCGGTCAGATTTTGAGCCCAGGCCGGTCTCTTGGGAGGCCCGTCACCTCGGCAAGATGGCTCTGTCTTTGAGATGGGGCTGGTGGTGATCTCTTTGCTCATTATCGAGCGAAAAAGCAAACTGCTCCCCAGTCCTGGTCATCTGGGTGATGGGCTGCCCAGTGGGACCCTGACCACCCAGAGATTTCCGTGGCTGATTTCTCAAAGGCGACTCCTTGTCTCGCTCAATCTGGAAGCTTTGTGGAAACCAGTGCAGCGTCACAGGCACACACGAGCTTCCACCCACAGGTGGCTGGCTGTGTGCCAGGTGCACGGGCTGGCACTCTCCAACTTGGGGGCTCCAGCTTGCTGTGCTTGGATGAGGCAGAATGGCTGCAGCCTCGTAGCGACCCCATGGCACCCTGCCCGGTCCTGCGCCACCCGTGCCATCGTTGCCGTGTCCGAGGCCGGACTTGCGACTGCTATTGCTGCATCTGGTAGAGGGGCTTCATCTTTCTCGCTGACCCTGCACTTGGAACGTGTGACTGGGCTCTGCACACCCCACAGATCCATCTGGCTGAGGCTGGTCTCTGCGCCTCACAACCCCCATGCCACCAGTCTGCAGAGACTTTTGGGGCTTCCAAGAGTCCCAGCCCAGGAAAGGAGGTTTGGGAAGGCGAGGAAGCCTACCTACTGAGAGGGAGAAGCAGGAGAGTTGGCTCAGTCAAGACCAGAGGCCCCTGTGCACCTCTGTGGAGCTCATAGGAGGAACCTCAAGACAGGCTGCCAAACTCTGCTTCTGATCCAGGGGCCACTTCCCTGTTTGAAGGGCCCAGGCAGTCAGTGTTGCCTCTGTGTTTTCTCATTGCAAGGTCTAAGCGCACCCCCCAGCTGATACCGCCGCTATTATTTCACACCGGTGTGGTCCAATGCCACAAAGCTCTTGCCACTGAGCACGCACAGAGGTGGAGTGGGACAGTGGCCCCTGTGGGGTCTGTGTCAGGAGGCTGGAGTAGGGGCCAGCTCTTCTCACTGGCCACGGTGGCACAGAAGGTGGCCCTCGGGGACCAAAGTGATCGGGACACCAGCTGAGGGGTTGCTCTGGGTTGGCCCTCCACACCGCCAGGCTGGCTTAGGCTGGGCCTCCCCAGCTGTGTCACCAGGCCGGAGATGGGCACAGGCCCTGGGCCTGGGGCATCAAAGGCGACAGGCAGTTGGGATGAAGGCCAGGCCCCGCGCTGTCCCCATCTGAACTCACTTGGGGAGTAAATTCACTTTGGTATATGAGCCTTGGTTGCCTCCTCTGTAAGAGGGGACGCGAACGGACGGTCCCTGGAAGTGGCGCCTCTGAGACGAGGTGTGCGGGAAGGACACGTGGACACGGGGGCAGACACAGCTGAGGGCAGTTTCCCCTGTGGGGTCAGGTCTTGGGGTGGACATAGAGCCATCCAGCGTGAGGTCAGAGCCTGGCCCTCAGAGGCGCCTAAGGGGGCTGGCCTGGCCTCCCTCACCCTGGTGACTCCAAGGCGGGACACCACCCAACCCCTTGAGCAAACAGCCAGGGCACCAGGAGGCCCCAGACTTCGAAGGGACAGCAACTGCCTCTCATACCCCTCTTGCCTCAGAGGACAGGCTGGGCTGTACAGTACGGACATTAGACCCTAAGCGACTCCACAGAGCATTCGGGGTTAGGGGGGACCTTCTTCCTGGGTGTGTGGTCTGACCTCCAATACTGTGCTCACCAGCAAGATTAACATGCCAAGCCTTCACAGGGACTGCTCTCAAGTGTCCACGTCACTGGGTGAACAGGTCCTCCAGGGTGGTGTTCCATTGCCCACCCAGAAGGATCAGGTGCCTAGAGGACAGCCCTGGGGGCTTGCAAGCTCTACCCTAGGACCATCCCCACGTCCCGTCGCACATTTGCCAGTGTGTCCTACCCTTTTGAACAGGAGGCTGAGGCTGGCTCTGCGGCCCCAGCTTCCCACACTCCCCAATGGGTAGCCGCACACCCTTTCCCCTCATACCCAGGGATTTTCCAATCATGCCCAGTCCCGCCAAACTAAGCACCCTGTCGATGCCCCGTCCCTTCTGCCCGTAGTGCCCATCCAGCCATGGCATGCCATGCCATGACCTTCAAGCGCTGCAGCTCAAATATCACCTTGCCCATGGGCCCTCCTGATCCCAACCGGGGCCACCTCCCATCTTCCTCCCCAGCCAAGTGCCACACTCTCGGGCTGGGCTGTGTAAGTGAGGCCACCTCTCCCTTACGGTGTGGGGAGTCATTTCTTACGGACTGTCCAAACCCCCATCCACCCTCTGCCAGGCCCTGGGAAGCCACGCTTCCACAAACATTGGACCGGGCTTGGCCAGGAGTCCCCACCACACAGGGCCTACTGGGTGTGAGGTGCAAGTGAGCACAAGGGGTGCCTCCCCAACCCAAGCAGACCTCACTGCCAGGTGTGGCCCCCACGCCTCCACATGGATCCCAGGGAGGCTGGGAAGGCAACGCCCCCCCCCCCAATCCATCATCTCCTGTGTCAGATGCCCCAGTGCTGGCCACGTGTCTTTCCCCTTCCTCCCTCGGAGGCTA
>NW_006922606.1:176137-176622 GCF_000298275.1 Orycteropus afer afer
TGTTGCCTCTGTGTTTTCTCATTGCAAGGTCTAAGTATGCCCCCAAGCTGACACCACCGCTATTTTTTCACAACAGCGTGGTCCAATGCCACAAAGCTCTTGCCACTGAGCACGCACAGAGGTGGAGTGGGACGGTGGCAGCTGCGGGGTCTGTGTCAGGAGGCTGGAGTAGAGGCCAGCTCTTCTCACTGGCCACGGTGGCAAAGAAGGTGGCCCTCAGGGACCAAAGTTATCGGGATACCAGCTGAGGAGCTGCTCTGGGTTGGCCCTCCACACCACCAGGCTGGCTTAGGCTGGGCCTCCCCAGCTGTGTCACCAGGCCGGAGATGGGCACAAGCCCTGGGCCTGGGGCATCAGAGGCGACAGGCAGTTGGGGTGAAGGCCAGGCTGCGCGCTGTCCCCATCTGTACGCACTTGGGAGAGTGAATTCACTTTGGTGTCCGAGCCTTGGTTGCCTCCTCTGTAAGAGGGGACGCGAACGGACG
>NW_006922606.1:177457-179068 GCF_000298275.1 Orycteropus afer afer
CCTTCAAGCGCTGCAGCTCAAATATCACCTTGCCCATGGGCCCTCCTGATCCCAATCGGGGCCACCTCCCAGCTTCTTCCCCAGCCAAGTGCCCCGCTCTCAGGCTGGGCTGTGTGAATGAGGCCACCTCTCCCTTACGGTGTGGGGAGTCATTTCTTAGGGGACTGTCCAACCCCCCATCCACCCTCTGCCTGGCCCTGGGAAGCCACGCTTCCGCAAACATTGGACCGAGCTTGGCCAGGAGTCCCCTCCACACAGGACCTACCAGGTGTGAGGAGCAAGTGAGCACAAGGGGTGCCTCCCCAACCCAAGCAGACCTCACTGCCAGGTGTGGCCCCCATGCCTCTACATGGATCCCAGGGAGGCTGGGAAGGCAATGCCCCCCCAATCCGTCATCTCCGGTGTCAGAAGCCCCAGTGCTGCCCAAGTGTCTTTCCCCTTCCTCCCTCGGAGGCTAGGCACCACCCTTACTGCAAGGTAGCTAGGTCCCCCACAGGACACAGGGTCCGGATGCTGCGACTTCATACAGGGCACTCCTGTACCCTTTCATTCCAAAAAAGAAAAAGAAAAAAACACACACACAGCCAGGATCAGATGGCGGTCCTAAGCCCTGCTATCCACCCCCGGCCCCCTGCCCCTTCCAGGCGCAGGGCCGGCATACAGAGCCCCAGACTATGCCCGAACCCCCAAAATCCCCGCCCATCCCACCCCTCTGGGACCACTAACCACTATCTGCCTGGCTGCTGCCCCTTGCACACTTCACTCTGACGCCCCCTCAGGATGCACCTCATGCCCAATTACCTGGGCAGGGAATGGGGGAGGGGAGGCACGGTGGAGGGTCGGCACTGTTGGGGAACCGGGCATCCAGTGGGCGTCTCCTCCTAGGCCGCGCACTCACCTCAAGTCCAGGCACCCAGCGCGCCCACCTTCACCATACGGCGGTGGCGGAGGCTTTGGCGGTGTGTGCAGGCCTGGTACCCCCCTTCTGCACAGCGCGGGCTTAGGCGCTGGACAGGGATGTGCATGTAGCACATTTGGCGCCCACATAAGGCTGGCCTCTTCCCCCCGCCAGCCTGCGGATCCCCCCTCCCCAAGTCCCCAGAGGTGCTGTTGCTGCGAGAGCAGTGCATTTCAGGCCAAACCTCAAGCAACCACTGCAGACCCCTCAGTGCCATGCGCCTAGAACTGCAAAATGCCATGCGTGCCAGCTCACCTCTGATTGGTCGTGTGCCACTGTCGGACGCGGCCCCAGCCCAATGGTGGCTGGCGGTAGCGGGGCCTGCCTTAGAGACCTCCCCACACCTGGGGCAGCTTTGCCCACAGATGAGGTCTGTGAGCTGATGGCGAGGGGCTCTCTGTGGTCAGATTTCAAGCCCAGGGCGGTCTCTTTGGAGTCCTGTCACCTCAACTAGATGGATCTGTCTTTGAGATGGGGCTGGTGGTAATCTCTTTGCTCATTTTCGAGCGAAAAAGCAAACTGCTCTCCAGTCCTAATCATCTGGGAGATGGGCTGCCCAGTGGGACCCTGACCTCCTAACTCACAACATCAGTTCTAACTCCTTACCATCCTGAATCCTTTCACCTGAACCTGGGAGTTCTCCAGCCCTTTCC
>NW_006922606.1:180374-180984 GCF_000298275.1 Orycteropus afer afer
TATGACAAACAAAAGCCCAGTGAGTCCTCAGGCAACAAACGTGCATAGAGATGAGAGAACAAAGGTTTAGTGATGTGAACAGCTCCTGAAAATTTATGAAAAGACTGACAACCATCTGATATCAAAGTTCTGTGAATAAGATATATCAGAACATCAACAGTAGTCTCTGGGGAATAAAAGAGGTGTTTCCCTCACAGGACAGGATGTGTGCGTGTGGAAACAAGTGTGAACGGACTGTCAAGCCAACTGACAGTTGAGACATCTAGCATCCAGGGTGAAAGCACCAAAGAGAGTAGGTCACATGGAAGAGTAGGCAATGGTGAAGAACAAGGGAAAGACATCCACAGGGCTTCCCCTCCGACAGTCAAGGAAGTATTGGAAGAAACACATGGCACAGGGCCAAGGCTGCGGTGGGGAGTCGAGTCGAGTAAAGGGTTTTGAGATAGGGTTCCTTAGGGTTGGATGAGGGTCCTTAAAGGGAGAAAAAACTAGGAGAGATCTCAGTGGTGTCCCAGGGAGTTGCCTTTTTCCCAGGACACTCTCTGGACACCTGGGTTTGCTGAGATTTGAGAACCCTCCGAACCTGCACTCACCCTAAGTCTGGGCCGAG
>NW_006922606.1:182131-182686 GCF_000298275.1 Orycteropus afer afer
AGTCCCAAGGTGAGCCTGCCTCATGGTCAGAACATTTGGCCTCATCACTTGTGTCCTCCCTTCCTCCCGGCCCCTCATCTGGTGTCCCATGAGGATAAGGTCTGGCGTAACAATGAGGAGTGGTTTGGGGCATCCTGGGTGGGATCAGAGTGGTGGCCTGGCCTGGATCAGACTGACTTAGGAAACCCCGTGGTACCTTAAAATTCCTTCTGGCGTATGGCAGCCAGGGTCTTCAGAGGTGAGGGCGGAGCCATCTTCCTAAAACAACTGAAAGCATCCAACTCATGAATTCCAAAGAAACCAGGGATAAATGGTGGTTCACCAAGTGCCTTCAGTGAAATGAACCTGCAGTGAGCCGCCAGCATCTGTTTACCTGGAGACCCATGTTCTGAGTTCTATTGGTCTCCATTGTCAAGGAAGTGACTTCATAGCCTGCATACCCTGACTTGTGACCTCTCCCAATGGAAAACTTTGCTAAAAATCCTGCTGGGTTGCCAAATTTGCAGCTCTCCCAGCATCATGTCTGTACCCGGACACAGTGACAGCAATCCACCC
>NW_006922606.1:208192-214811 GCF_000298275.1 Orycteropus afer afer
ATTTTTATTTTTTTACCTGAACCCGAGGTCTGCTGTGTTGCCTGTTGACAAAAGGATGGTCCCTATTTCCCTGCACCTTGTGCTCGTCAACCTGAGCTACCAGCAGCTGCCTGCCATAGGAGATGCCTCTAGCTCGTGTGGACCTGGAACGGGAAGCAAAACTGAAGCCCATGATCGAGAAGCCTTTTGCCCATCCCCTAGCTAGCACTTTCAAGTTGGATTACTTCTTGTCTCAAAATTGTGAGAGGACAGATTCCTGTTTGTCAAACTATTCCCTTTTGGTATTGTATTAGAGCAGCACTACAGAACCAATGCACTGCTGTAGAGGCAGAGGCAGAGGCAACCCCAGCACCTCCTTCAGCATCCGTGTAAACTACACTGAGCTTTAGTACATGATGTGCCTTTCCCTGACCTGAGACAGGAGCTATGAGTCTTGTGTCACGATATCTGAATTGTCATTGACTTTGCATATACTCCAAGTGCAGCTTACGTTGACATTTCTGTTTTAAGTTTCTTTGTTGAGTCCAATACTGCGTTTCGATATGACATAAAATGAGTTCCCTTGTTTGAATGATTGTCAACTATACCATTTGTTGCCTTTAACTGCCATCAGAAGGTTGGCAACAATGGCAGGCCTATTAGAAGAGCAATTCCTTTCGATGAGTGAAAGGTATCATAGGAATGTGTGTTGGGTGAGATCAAGAACCAGGAAAGTGATGGGAGGTGAAGAGGTGGGAAAGGGCTGGAGAACTCCCAGATGCAGGTGAAAGGAGTCAGGAGGGTCAGGAGGTAGCACTGGTGTTATGAGTTAGGAGGTAGAGAGAAGTGATGAGACATTGTATAATGAGAGAGAAAGTAATAAGTAATATGTTTAGCCACGACTGAGTGGACTTTTCGAGTTTTGTATTATCCGGCCTTTGTCTCATGCTGGCTATAATGATCATTTCCTGCCAGTGGGTCTTACCTTTCCAGCTGTGCGTCTAAGAGAGCACACCCTTTCCTGCTCCTGAGAAAGCCATGTGAGTAGTGTTCTGAGAACCGCTAGCATTTAACCCATAAAGCAGAATGTCATGGTTCACACCCAACAGCCAGCACATGGTGACCCTTTCCTCTACTCGACTCCCCACTCCAGCTTTGGCCCCGTTCCATTTGTTTCTTCCAATACTTCCTTGACTATCGGAGGGGAAGTCCTTTGGATGTCACCGGGCTACCAGGTGCTGGTGGCTCACGGCCTGGCTCATTTCACTGAAGGCACTAGGTGAACCACCATGTATCCCTGTTTTCTCTGTAATTCACGAATTGGACCCTTTGAAGTTGATTCAGAAGACGGCTCCACCTTCACACCTGAAGACTGTGGCCACCATCTCCCAGAAGGAAGCTGAAGGTACCACGAGGTGTCCGGAGTCAGTGTGAGCCAGGCGAGGCCACCACTCTGATCTCTCCTAGGCATCCCCAAACCAGTATTTTGGCTACACTTGACCTTGTCCTCGTGGGACATCAGGTGAGATTTCGGGAGGAAGGGAGGACAGAAGTGATGAGGCCTAATGTTCTGACGATGAGGCAGGCTCACCTTGGGAATAACAGAGGGGATCGGAAAGAAAGGTGTCACGTGATCGATAAAGACTCAGTAGGGGCAGGTGCCGATGAAGATGATTGCAGTGGTGCTGTCTCCTAGCTAGTAGTTGTTGAGGGAATTCCGTGGCTCCATCCTCATGGTGTCTCCCCATCAGTTCCTTCTGCTGGTCATGACCAGGACTTTGCAACTGACTGGGAGTAGTTGATCCATTTGGGAGTATTGTGGGTTGAGCATCAGGGTGTGAACCAATTTAGGATCTGGTTTAAAGCTCCATTCCAGCCGACTTGGTCACCTGGATGCTGGGACCTAAGTTTCTACCAGAGGTTCCAATTGACTCCCAAACTTCAGGGTAGGGGCTATATCAGGCTGAGCTGAGCTCTCCCCTGCCTCATGCACTTTGACATAGGAGAGGGCTGATCGAATGTGTTTAGTCACGACTGAGTGGACTTTTCGAGTTTTGTATTATTTGGCCTTTGTCTCATGCTGGCTATAATGATCATTTCCTCCCAGTGGGTCTTTCCTTTCCTGCTGTGCATCTAAGAGAGTGCAACCTGTCCTGCTTCTGAGAAGGCCATGTGAGTAGTGTTCTGAGAACAGCTAGCATTTAACCCATAAAGCAGAATGTCATGGTTCACACCCAACACCCAGCACATGGTGACAGACAGGGAACTGAAACATCCTCTGATAACCAATCTGGTATCAGGATGGTATAGGCAGCAAGGGGAGGCCTTAAACTCAAAGTGCCCTGGATACCTCCAGAGATGGCCGTTGCTCACTGTATCTGCAGGATTTCGGACAGGAGATAGACAAGGAGCTGGGGGACGGTAGTCATGCCTCCTTCTCCCCTGTGGAAGAGTTCACGAAGGCTCGGCACAGGCATTAGGTGAGTTTATGTTTGGAGAGGTCTCAAATCGCAGCAACCCCAGGTGGCCAGAGAGTGTCCTGGGTCACAGGCAACTCCCTGGAGACCCCACTGAGACCCATCCTAGGGTTTTCTCCCTTTAAGGACCCTCTTCTAACCCTAAGGAATCCTCTCTTGAAACCCTTTCCTCTACTCGACTCCCCACTCCAGCTTTGGCCCCGTTCCATTTGTTTCTTCCAATACTTTTGCTGAACCCGAGGTCGGCTCTGTTGCCTGTTGACAATGGGATGGTCCCTCTTTCCCTGCAGACCTCGTGCTCATCAAACTGAGCTGCCAGCAGTTGCCTTCCATACGAGATGCGTCTAGCTCATGTGGACCTGGGACAGGAGGCAGAACTGGAGCCCACGATCGAGAAGCCTTCGCCCAGTCCCTAGCTAGCACTTTCAAGTTGGACTACTTCTGGTCTCAAAGATTGTGACAGAACATATTCCTGTTTGTCAAACCATTGTCTTTTGGTATTTGTCTTAGAGCAGCACTACAGAACAAATACACTGCTCAAGAGGCCGAGGCAGTGGCAGAGGCAGCCCCAGCATCTCCTTCAGCATTCGTGTGAGCTACCCTGAGGTTGAGCACATGGCGTGCCTTTCCCTGAACTGAGATGGGAGCTATGAGTCTTGTGTCACAATATCTGGTTTTCATTGACTGCGCATTTACTTCAATTGTAGCTTACATTGACTTTTCTGTTTTAAGTTTCTTTGATTGTTGAGTCCAATACTGGGTTTCGATCTGACATACAATGAGTTCCCTTGTTTGAATGATTGTCAACCATACCGATTGTTGCCTTTAACTACCATCAGAAGGTTGGCAGCCAATGGCAGATCTACTAGCAGAGCAAGGCCATCGGGCCAGACAGAACCTTGGTAGTCAAGAACTTCCCTCTCTCCCCTATGCCCCCTGCAGCCCCGGTATACCCATACTTCACTGTGTGTGTCGGTGGATTTACCCACTCTGGATTTTTCATGTAAATTCCATCCTATGGTATATGGCTTTTAGTGCCTGACACCTGTCAGTTAGTCATCGATATTTTTTTTTTGTTACTCGGAAATTCCTTTCGATGAGTGAAAGGTATCATAAGTATGCTGTGTTGGGTTGATTTCATCACTTCTGGACAGACATTTGGAATGTTTGCTTCTTTTGACTTCTGTGGATGGTTTTGTGATGAGCATTTGTGTCCATGTGTTTGTCTGAGTGCCTGTGGTCATGAAAATTGGCACAGGTGAAAGGACATCTGAGAAGAGAATTGAAGTATATGGAATGTGTGTTGGGTGAGATCAAGAAGCAGGAAACTGATGGGAGGTGAAGAGGCGGGAAAGGGCTTGAGAACTTCCAGGTGCAGGTGAAAGGAGTCAGGAGGGTCAGGAGGTAACACTGGTGTTGTGAGTTAGGAGGTAGAGAGAGAAGTGATGAGACCCTGTGTAATGAGAGAGAAGCTAATAGGGCGAGGGACGCCAAGGAGTGGGTAATGAGAGTCCCCAACAACAACAACAACAACCTTTTATATACCTAATCCCTGCAGAAATGTATGTCTCAGAGGCTATGCTGCTCTACCAGGTTGCAATTGAGTGGCTGAGAGACACTTGTTGACTTGTCCAGGGTGATAAAATGGTGAAGACGGAGGATCCATGTGTGAAGCCATCTCTGTATCCTGAAAGCTGTGGACCTGGCTGAACCCAGGCCTTCTCCGGCTCCTGACAACTGGGGTGGATTGCTGTCACTGTTTCCGGGTATGGATGTGGTGCTGTGAGAGCTGCGAATTTGGCAACCAAGTGGGATTTTTAGCATTGATTTCCATGAGTAGTGGGCACAAGTCAGGTATGCAGGCTTCGATGTCACTTCCTTGACAATGGAGACAAATAGAACTTGGGACACGGGTCACTGGGCAACCTGGTGCTTGCAGCTCACGGCCTGGCTCATTTCACTGAAGGTATTTGGTGAACCAACACTTATCCCTGTTTTCTCTGGAATTCACGAGTTGGACCCTTTCAAGTTGGTTCAGAGGCGGCTCTGCCCTCACCCCTGAAAGTTCTGGCCACAATCCGCCAAAAGGAAGTTGAAGCTACCAGGAGGTGTCCTGAGTCAGTGTGATCCAGGCCAGGCCACCACTCTGATCCCTCCTAGACAGCCCAAAACCACTCCTCGTGGCTACATCAGACCTGGTCCTCGTGGGACACCAGATGACGGGTCGGGAGAAAGGGAGGATAGAAGTGACGAGGCCAAATGTTCCATTGATGAGGCAGGGTCACCTTGGGACTAACAGAGGGGATCAGGAAGGAGGGTGTCATGTGATCAATAAAGACTCGGTAGGGGTAGGTGCCGAAGAAGTTGATGGCAGTGGTGCTGCCTGCTAGCTAGTAGTTGTTGAGGGCATTCTGTGGCTTCATCCTCATAATGTCTCCCCATCATCGGTTCATTCTGCTGGTCATGACCAGGAGTTTGCAACTGAATGGGAGTAGTTGATCCAGTTGGTTGTATTGTGGGCTGAGCATCAGGGTGTGGACCAAGTAAGGATCTGGTTCAAAGGTCCATTCCAGCCGACTGGGTCACCTAGGATGCTGGGACCTAAGTTTCTACCAGACGTTCCAATTGACTCCCACACTTCAGGGTAGGGACTCTCTCACGCTGAGCTGGCACCTTCACTGGGAATTTGTTTGCCTCCATGACCAGCTTCTGCGTTGCAGGCCTCTGTCCGTGACTGGCCATGGATGACCCTGGTTTGTCAGGTGTCAGAGGTAGACATCTTGAGCCTTTGTCCCAGGACCTCCTCCTCTCTGATTAAGCTCTCTCCTGCCCTGTGCACTTTGATATAGGAGAGGGCTGGTAGAATGTGTTTAGCCACGACTGAGTGGACTTTTCAAGGTTTGGATTGTCCGGCCTTTGTCTCTCATGCTGGCCATAATGATCATTTCCTCGCAGTGGGTATTTCCTTTCCACCTGCGCCTCTTAGAGGGTTTACAATTTCCTGCTCCTGACACGGCCATGTGAGTAGGGTTCTGAGAACAGCTAACAGTTAACCCATAAAACAGAATGTCATTTTGCACACCCAATACCCCGCACACGGTGACGGACAGAGAACTGAAACCTCCTCTGATGGCCAATCTGGTATCAGGATCAGATAGGCAGCAAGGGGATGCCTCAAACTCAAAGGGCCCTGGATACCTCCAGAGATGGCCGCTGCTCACTGTATCTTTAGGACTTCAGACAGGAGATAGACAAAGAGCTGGGGGATGGCAGTCGTGCCTCCTTCTCCCCTTAGGAAGAGTTCAAGAAGGCTAGGCCCAGTCTTAGGTTGAGTGCATGTTCGGAGGGGTCTCAAATCACAGAACCCCAGGTGGCCAGAGAGTTCTCTGGGTCAGAGGGAACTCCCTGGAGACCCCACTGAGATCCCTCCTAGGGTTTTCTCCCTTTAAGGACCCTCTTCCAACCCTAAGGAATCCTATCCCAAAGCCCTTTCCTCTACTTGACCACCCACTCCAGCCTATGCCCCGAGCCATGTGTTTCTTCCAATACTTCCTTGACTATCAGATGGGTAGCCCATTGGACCTCTGTCCGTTTTTGTTCACCATTTCCTACTCTTGCATTTGGCCTACTCTCTTTAGTGTTTTCACTCTGGACTCTAGATGTCTCATCTGACATTTGGCTTGATACATTCACCCTTGTTTCCAAACCCACACATCCTTACCTGTGAGTTGTACACCATTTTTATTCCCTAGAGGCCACTGTTGATATTCTGATATATCTTATTTACAGAGCCTTGGTGTCAGGTGGTTGTCGGTCCTGCCGTAGTTAGCTTTCAGGAGCCGTTGACGTCACTAAACCTTTGTTCTCTCACCTCTACGAGGGTTTTTGGCCTGAGGTCTCACTAGGCTTTTGTTAATCATAGAGGTATTGACCGTGACCATGTGGTAAACCAAAAGATTGGAGGTGCCCAATATTGCAAGCCCTTCTTCAACCTCAAATACTGCTCATTAAATGGAGAATTTGTTACTGCTGGAAGCAGTTGTGTGTCTTCTGCCACATTCACTGAAGCCTGGGCTTCCCGGTCTGAGCCACATCCCCCGACATGTCTGGTGGTTCTTGTTGCTGTTTCAGACTATGACCCTTCTCTGTCCCACATCCAGAGA
>NW_006922606.1:215066-215713 GCF_000298275.1 Orycteropus afer afer
AGGACAGATTCCTGTTTGTCAAACTATTCCCTTTTGGTATTGTATTAGAGCAGCACTACAGAACCAATACACTGCTCTAGAGGCAGAGGCAGAGGTAACCCCAGCACCTCCTTTATCATCCGTGTAAACTACACTGAGCTTTAGCACATGACGTGCCTTTCCCTCACCTGAGAAGGGAGCTATGAGTCTTGTATCAAGATATCTGGTTTGTCATTGACTTTGCATTTATTCCAAGTGCAGCTTATGTTGACTTTTCTGTTTTAAGTTTTCTTGATTGTTGAGTCCAATACTGGATTTTGATCTGACATGCAATGAGTTCCCTTGTTTGAATGATTGTCAACTATACCGTTTGTTGCCTTTAACTGCCATCAGAAAGTTGGCAGCCAACAGCAGGCCTACTAGCACAGCAAGGCCATCAGGCCAGACAGATCCTTGGTAGTCAAGAACTTCCCTCTCTGCCCTATGCCCCTTGCAGCCCCGGTATACCCATACGTCACTGTGTGTGTGGGTGGATGTACCCACTCTTGATTTTTCATTTAAATGGCATCCTATGGTACGTGGCTTTTAGTGTCTGACACCTGTCATTTAGTCATCGATATTTTTTATGCTCATCAATGTGGACTGTGTTTTACTCGGAAATTCCTTTC
>NW_006922606.1:215970-216972 GCF_000298275.1 Orycteropus afer afer
GTGCCCACGTGTTTGTCTGAGTGTGTGTGGTCATGAAAATTGACAGAGGTGAAAGGACAACTGAGTAGAGAATTCAAGTATAAGGAATGTGTGTTGGGTGAGATCAGGAAGCAGGAATGTGATGGGAGGTGAAGAGGCGGGAAAGGGCTGGAGAACTCCCAGGTGCAGGTGAAAGGAGTCAGGAAGGTCGGAGGTAGCACTGGTGTTGTGAGTTAGGAGGTAAAGAGAGAAGTGAAGAGACCCTGTGTAATGAGAGAGAAGGTAATAGGGCGAGGGAAGACAAGGAGTGGGTAATGAGAGTCCCCAACAACAACAACAACAACCTTTTATATACCTAACCCCTGTGGAAACCTATGTCTCAGAGGCTATGCTGCTCCACCGAGTTTCCGTTGTGTGGCCGAGAGACCCTTGTTGATTTGTCCAGGGTGATAAAGTGGTGAAGACGGATGATCCATGTGTGAAGCCATCTCAGTGTGCCGAAAGCTGTGGACCTGGCTGAACCCAGGCCTTCTCTGGCTCCTGTCGACTGGGGTGGATTGCTGTCACTGTTTCCGGGTATGGATGTGGTGCTGTGAGAGCTGTGAATTTGGCAACCAAGTTGGATTTTTAGCATTGATTTCCATGAGTAGTTGGCACAAGTCAGGTATGCAGGCTTCGATGTCACTTCCTTGACAATGGAGACCAATAGAACTTGGAACACGGGTAACCAGGCAACCAGGTGCTGGTGGCTCACGGCCTGGCTCATTTCACTGAAGGCACTAGGTGAACCACCATATATCCCTGTTTTCTCTGGAATTCATGAGTTGGACCCTTTGAAGTTGATTCAGAAGACGGATCCACCATCACCCTTGAAGACTCTGGCCACCATCTGCCAGAAGGAAGTTGAGGGTACCACGAGGTGTCCAGAGTCAGTGTGATCCAGGCCAGACCACCACTCTGATCTCTCCTAGGCAGCCCCAAACCAGTCCTTGTGGCTACACTTGACCTTGTCCTCGTGGGACA
>NW_006922606.1:217719-229002 GCF_000298275.1 Orycteropus afer afer
GAGTGGACTTTTCGAGTTTTTTATTATCCGGCCTTTGTCTCATGCTGGCTATAATGATCATTTCCTCCCAGTGGGTCTTTCCTTTCCAGCTGTGCGTCTAAGAGAGTGCACCCTTTCCTGCTCCTGAGAAGGCCATGTGAGTAGTGTTCTGAGAACCGCTAGCATTGAACCCATAAAGCAGAATGTCATGGTTCACACCCAACACCCAGCACATGGTGAGAGATAGGGAACTGAAACTGCCTCTGATGGCCAATCTGGTATCAGGATCGGATAAGGCAGCAAGGGGAGGCCTCAAACTCAAAGGGCCCTTGATACCTCCAGAGATGGCCGCTGCTCACTGTATCTGCAGGACTTCGGACAGGAGATAGACAAGGAGCTAGGGGACCGTAGTCGTGCCTCCTTCTCCCCTGTGGAAGAGTTTAAGAAGGCTCGGCCCAGGCATGGGGTGAGTGCAAGTTCAGAGAGGTCTCAAATTGCAGCAAACCCAGGTGGCCAGAGAGTGTCCTGCGTCACAGACAACTCCCTGGAGACACCACTGAGACCCATCCTAGAGTTTTCTTCCTTTAAGGACCCTCTTCGAACCCTAAGGAATCCTATCTCGAAACCCATTCCTCTACTCGAATCCCCACTCCAGCTTTGGCCCCGTTCCATTTGTTTCTTCCAATACTTCCTTGACTATCGGAGGGGAAGCCCTTTGGACGTCTTTCCATTTTTGTTCAACATTGCCTGCTCTTGCATTTGGCCTACTCTCTTTAGTGCTTTCACTCTGGACCCTAGATGTCTCATCTGGCAGTTGGCTTGACAGTCCATTCACACTTGTGTCCAGACGCACACATCGTGACCTGTGACGTGGACACCATTTTTATTCCCCAGAGGCCATTGTCGATATTCTGATATATCTTATTTACAGAGCCTTGGTGTCAAGTGGTTGTCGGTCCTGCCGTAGTTAGCTTTCAGGAGCCGTTGACGTCACTAAAGCTTTGTTCTCTCACCTCTACGAGGGCTTTTGGCCCGAGGTCTCACTGTGCTTTTGTTAATCATAGAGGTGATGACCGTGACCATGTGGTAAACCAAAAGATTGGAGGTGCCCAATATTGCACGCCCTTCTTCAATCTCAAATACTGCTCATTAAATGGAGAATTTGTTACTGCTGGAAGCAGTTGTGTGTCTCCTGCCACATTCACTGAAGCCTGGGCTTCCCAGTCTGAGCCACATCCCCCGACATGTCTGGTGGTTCTGGTTGCTGTTTCAGACTATGACCCTTCTCTGTCCCACATCCAGAGAAACAGTGGATTGGAAATATTTTTTTTATTTTTTTACCTGAACCCGAGGTCTGCTGTGTTGCCTGTTGACAAAAGGATGGTCCCTATTTCCCTGCAGACCTTGTGCTCGTCATCCTGAGCTACCAGAAGCTGCCTGCCATAGGAGATGCCTCTAACTCGTGTGGACCAGGCACAGAGGCAGAACTGAAGCCCACGATCGAGAAGCCTTCGCCCATCCCCTAGCTAGCACTTTCAAGTTGGACTATTTCTTGTCTCAAAATTGTGAGAGGACAGATACCTGTTTGTCAAATTATTCGCTTCTGGCATTGTATTAGAGCAGCACTACAGAACCAATACATTGCTCTAGAGGCAGAGGCAGAGGTAACCCCATCACCTCCTTCATCATCCGTGTAAACTACACTTAGCTTTAGCACATGACGTGCCTTTTCCTGAACAGAGACGGGAGCTATGAGTCTTGTGTCACGATATCTGGTTTGTCATTGACTTTGCGTTTATTCAAAGTGCAGCTTACATTGACTTTTTTGTTTTAAGTTTCCTTGATTGTTGAGTCCAATACTCGGTTTTGATCTGACATACAATGATTTCCCTTGTTTGATTGATTGTCAACTATACCGTTTGTTGCCTTTAACTACCATCAGAAGGTTGTCAGCCAATGGCAGGCCTACTAGCAGAGCAAGGCCATCAGCCCAGAAAGATCCTTGGTAGTCAAGAATTTCCCTCTGTCCCCTATGCCCCCTGCAGCCCCTGTATACCCATATGTCACTGTGTGTGTGGGTGGATGTACCCACTCTGGATTTTTCATTTAAATGGCATCCTATAGTACTTGCCTTTTAGTGTCTGACACCTGTCATTTAGTCATCGATATTTTTGATGCTCATCAATGTGGACCATGTGTTACTCGGAAATTCCTTTCGATGAGTGAAAAGTATCATAGGTATGCTGTATTGGGTTGACTTCATCATTTCTGGCCAGACATTTGGAATGTTTGCTTCTTTTGACTTCTGTGGATGGTTCTGTGATGAGCATTTGTGCCCACGTGTTTGTCTGAGTGCTGTGGTTGTGAAAATTTGCAGAGCTGAAAGGACAACTGAGAAGAGAATTCAAGTATAAGATATGTGTGTTGGGTGAGATCAAGAAGCAGGAAATTGATGGGAGGTGAAGAGGCGGGAAAGGGCTGGAGAACTCCCAGGTGCAGGTAAAAGGAGTCAGGAGGGTCAGAAGGTAGCACTGGTGTTGTGAGTTGGGAGGTAGAGAGAGAAGTGATGAGACCCTGTGTAATGAGAGAGAAGGTAATAGGGCGAGGGATGACAAGGAGTGGGTAATGAGAGTCCCCAACAACAACAACAACAACAACCTTTTATATACTTAACCCCTGTGGAAACCTATGTCTCAGAGGCTATGCTGCTCCACCAAGTTTCAGTTGTGTGGCCGAGAGACCCTCGTTGCTTTGTCCAGGGTGATAAAGTGGTGAAGACGGAGGATCCATGTGTGAAGCCATCTCAGTGTGCTGAAAGCTGTGGACCTGGCGGAACCCAAGCCTTCTCCAGCTGCTGTGGACGGGGGTGGATTGCATTCACTGTGTCCGTGTATGGATGTGATGCTGTGAGAGCTGAGAATTTGGCAACCCAATGGGATTTTTAGCATTGATTTCCATCAGTAGAGGGCACAAATTAGGTATGCAGTCTTCGATGTCACTTCCTTGACAATGGAGACCAATAGAACTTGGAACACGGGTCACCGGACAACCAGATGCTGGTGGCTCACAGCCTGGCTCATTTCACTGAAGGCACTTGGTGAACCACCATGTATCCCTGTTTTCTCTGGAATTCACGAGTTGGACCCTTTGAAGTTGATTCAGAAGACGGCTCCACCTTCACCCAGAAGACTGTGGCCACCATCTGCCAGAAGGAAGTTGAAGATACCACGAGGTGTCCGGAATCAGTGTGAGCCAGGCCAGCCACCACTCTGATCCATCCTAGGCAGCCCTAAACCAGTCCTTGTGGCTACACTTGACCTTGTCCTCGTGGGACATCAGGTGAGATTTCGGGAGGAAGGGAGGACAGAAGTGATGAGGCCTAATGTTCTGACAATGAGGCAGGCTCACCTTGGGACTAACAGAGGGGATCGGGAAGAAGGGTGTCACGTGATCGATAAATACTCGGTAGGGGTACGTGCCGATGAAATGATGGTAGAGTTGCTGTCTCCTAGCTAGTAGGTGTTGAGGGATTTTCGTGGCTCCATCTTCATGATATCTCCCCATCATCGGTTCCTTCTGCTGGTCATGACCAGGACTTTGCAACTGACTGGGAGTAGTTGATCCATTTGGGAGTATTGTGGGTTGAGCATCAGGGTGTGAACCAAGTAAGGATCTGGTTCAAAGCTCCATTCCAGCCGACTTGGTCACCTAGGATGCTGGGACCTAAGATTCTACCAGAGGCTCCAATTGACTTCCACATTTCAGTGTAGGGGCAATCTCATGCTGAACTGGCACCTTCCCTGTGAGTTTGTTTGCCACCATAACCAGCCACTGCAGCTCAGGCCTCTGTCAGTGACTGGCCGTGGATGACCCTGGTTCTTCAGGTGTTAGAGGTAGACATCTTGAGCCTTTGTCCCAGGACCTCCTCTTCTCTGATTAAGCTCTCCCTTGCCCTGTGCACTTTGAGATAGGAGAAAGCTGGTAGAATGTGTTTAGCCACGACTGAGTGGACTTTTCGAGTTTTTTATTATCCGGCCTTTGTCTCATGCTGGCTATAATGATCATTTCCTCCCAGTGGGTCTTTCCTTTCCAGCTGTGCATCTAAGAGAGTGCACCCTTTCCTGCTCCTGAGAAGGCCATGTGAGCAGTGTTCTGAGAACCGCTAGCATTTGACCCATAAAGCAGAATGTCATGGTTTACACCCACACCGAGCACATGGTGACAGACAGGGAACTGAAACAGACTCTGATGGCCAATTTGGTATCAGGATTGGATAGGCAGCAAGGGGAGGCCTCAAACTCAAAGGACCCTGGATACCTCCAGAGATGGCCGCTGCTCACTGTATCTGCAGGACTTCGGACAGGAGATAGACAAGGAGCTGGGGAACGGTATTCCTGCCTCCTTCTCCCCTGTGGAAGAGTTCACGAAGGCTCGGCCCAGGCATTGGGTGAGTGCATGTTCAGAGAGGTCTCAATTCGCAGCAACCCCATTTGGCCAGAGAGTGTCCTGGCTCACAGGAAACTCCCTGGAGACCCCACTGAGACCCATCCTAGGGTTTTCTCCCTTCAAGGACCCTCTTCCAACCCTAAGGAATCCTCTCTCAAAACCCTTTCCTCTACTCGAATCCCCACTCCAGCTTTGTCCCCGTTCCATTTGTTTCTTCCAATACTTCCTTGACTATCGGAGGGGAAGCCCTTTGGACGTCGTTCCCTTTTGGTTCAACATTGCCTGCTCTTGCATTTGGCCTACTCTCTTTAGTACTTTCACTCTGGACCCTAGATGTCTCATCTGGCAGTTGGCTTGACAGTCCATTCACACTTGTGTCCAGACGCACACATCATGACCTGTGACGTGGACACCATTTTTATTCCCCAGAGGCCACTGTTGATATTCTGATATATCTCATTCACAGATCCTTGGTGGCAGGTGGGTGTCGGTCCTGCCGTAGTTAGCTTTCAGGAGCCGTTGACGTCACTAAACCTTTGTTCTCTCACCTCTACGAGGGCTTGTGGCCTGAGGTGTCACTGGGCTTTTGTTAATCATACAGGTATTGACTGTGACCATGTGGTAAATCAAAATATCGGAGGTGTCCAATATTGGAAGTTCTTCTCCAGCCTCAAATACTGCTCATTAAATGGAGAATTGTTTACTGCTGGAAGCAGTTGTGAGTCTCCTGCCACTTTCTCTGAATCCTGTGCTTCCCAGTCTGAGCCACATCCCCGACATATCTGGTGGTTCTTGTTGCTGTTTCAGACTATGACCTTTCCTGTCCCACACCCAGAGAAACAGTGGATTGGAAACATTTTTTTTTTTACCTGAACCAGAGGTCGGCTGTGTTGCCTGTTGACAAGGGATGGTCCCTCTTTCCCTGCAGATCTCGTGATCATCAAACTGAGCTGCCAGCAGTTGCCTTCCTTAGGATATGCCTCTAGCTCATGTGGACCTGGAACAGGAGGCAGAACTGAAGCCCACGATCTTCGCCCATTCCCTAGCTAGCACTTTCAACTTGGACTACTTCTTGTCTCAAAGATTGTGACAGAACATATTCCTGTTTGTCAAACCATTACCTTTTGGTATTTGTCTTAGAGCAGCACTACAAACCAATACATTGCTCAAGAGGCCGAGGCAGTGGCAGAGGCAGCCCCAGCACCTCCTTCATCATTCATGTGAGCTACCCTGAGGTTGAGCTCCTGGCGTGCCTTTCCCTGAACTGAGACGGGAGCTATGAGTCTTGTGTCACGATATATGGTTTGTCATTGACTGCGCATTTACTTCAAGTGCAGCTTACATTGACTTTTCTGTTTTAAGTTTCCTTGATTGTTGAGTCCAATACTGGGTTTCGATCTGACATGCAATGAGTTCTCTTGTTTGAATGATTGTCAACTATACCGTTTGTCGTCTTTAACTACCATCAGAAGATTGGCAGCCAACGGCAGGTCTACTAGCAGAACAAGGCCATCGGGCCATACAGAACCTTCATAGTCAAGAACTTCCTTCTCTGCCCTATGCCCCCTGCAGCCCCAGTATACCCATACTTCACTGTGTGTGTGGGTGGATTTACCCACTCTGGATTTTTCATTTAAATGGCATCCTATGGTACATGGCTTTTAGTGTCTGACACCTGTCAGTTAGTCATCGATATTTTTGATGCTCATCAATGTGGACCGTGTGTTACTCGGAAATTCCTTTAGATGAGTGAAAGGTATCATAGGTATGCTGTGTTGGGATGATTTCATGATTTCTGGACAGACATTTGCAATGTTTTCTTTTTTGGCTTCTGTGGATGGTTCTGTGATGAGCATTTGTGCCCACGTGTTTGTCTGAGTGCCTGTGTTCATGAAAACTTGCAGAGGTGGAAGGACAACTGAGAAGAGAATTCAAGTATAAGGAGTGTGTGTTGGGTGAGATCAAGAAGCAGGAAAGTGATGGGAGGTGAAGAGGCAGGAAAGGGCTGGAGAACTCCCAGGAGCAGGTGAAAGGAATCAGGAGGGTCAGGAGGTAGCACTGGTGTTGTGAGTTAGGAGGTAGAGAGAGAAGTGATGAGACCCTGTGTAATGAGAGAGAAGGTAATAGGGCGAGGGACGCCAAGCAGTGGGTAATGAGAGGCCCCAATAACAACAACAACAACCTTTTATATACCTATCCCCTGTAGAAATGTATGTCTCAGAGGCTATGCTGCTCCACCAGGTTGTAGTTGAGTGACCGAGAGACACTCGTTGACTTTTCCATGGTGATTGATTGGTGAAGATGGAGGATCCATGTGTGAAGCCCTCTCAGTGTCCTGAATGCTGTGGGCCTGGCTGAACCCAGGCCTTCTCCGGCTCCTGTCGACTGGGGTGGATTGCTGTCACTGTGTCCGGGTACGGATGTGATGCTGGGAAAGCTGGGCTGTTTGCTCAAGGGGTTGGGTGGTGACCCACCTCGAAGTCACCGGGGTCATGGAGGCCAGGCCAGCCCCCTTGGGTGCCTCTGAGGGACGGGCTCTGACCTCACGCTGGATGGCTCTAGGTCCATCCCAAACCCTGACCCCACAGGGGAAACTGCCCTCAGCCATGGCTGCTCCCGTGCCCAAATATCCTTCCCGCACACCTTTCCCAGAGGCGCCGTTCCCAGGGACCATCCATTCGTGTCCCCTCTTACAGAAGAGGCAACCAAGGCTCAGACACCAAAGTGAATTCACACTCCCAAGTGCATACTGATGGGGATGTAGTGGGGCCTGCCCTTCACCCCAACTGCCTGTCGCCTGTGATGTCACAGGCAAAGGCCCTGTGCCCACCTCTGGCCTTATGACACTGCTGGGGAGGCCCAGCCTAAGGCAGCCTGGTGGTGTGGAGGGCTAACCCAGAGCAGCCCCTCAGCTGGTGTCTCGATAAATTTGGTCCCCGAGGACCCCTTCTGTGCCACCGTGGCCAGTGACAAGAGCCGGCCTCTACTCCAGTCTCCTGACCCAGACCCCGCCAGGGCCACCGTCCCACTTCCCCTCTGTGCTTGGTCAGTGGCAAGAGCTTTGTGTCATTGGACCACGATGATGTGAAATAATAGTGGCAGTGTCAGCTGGGGGGTGCACTTAGACCTTGCAATGAGAAAACACAGAGACAACACTGACTGCCTGGTCCCTTCAAACAAGGAAGTGGTCCCTGGATCAGAAGCAGTTTGGCAGTCTGTCTTGAGGTTCCTCCTATGAGCTTCCCAGAGGTGCACAGGGGCCTCTGGTCTTGACTGAGCCGGCTCTCCTGCTTCTCCCTCTTGGTAGGGTTCCTCACCTTCCCAAACCTCCTCTCCCGGGCTGGGACTCTTGGAAGCCCCAAATGTCTCTGCAGACTGGTGGCGTGGAGGTTATGAGGAGCAGAGACCAGCCTCAGCCAAATGGATCTGTGGGGTGTGCAGAGCCCAGTCACACGTTCCAAGTGCAGGGTCAGCGAGAAAGGTGAAGCCCCTCTACCAGATGCAGCAATAGCAGTCGCAAGTCCGGCCTTGGACACAGCAACGATGGCACGGGTGGTGCAGGACCGGGCAGGTTACCGTGAGGTCGTGAGGTGGCTGCAGCCATTCCGCCGCATCCAACCACAGCAAGCTGGAGCCCCCAGGTTAGGGAGTGCCATCCCGTGCACCTGGCACACAGCCAGCCACCTGTGTGTGGAGGCTTATGTGTGCTTTTAACACTGCACTGGTTTCCACAAAGATTCCAGATTGAATGAGATAAGGAGTCTCCTTTGACAAATCAGCCAAGGAAATCTCTCTGTGTGGTCAGAGTCCCAGTGGGCAGCCCATCTCCCAGATCATTAGGACTGGGGAGCGGTTTGCTTTTTCCCTCGATAATGAGCAAAGAGAGTGCCACCAGCCCCATCTCAAAGACAAAGCCATCTAGCCAAGGTGACTGGGCTCCAAAGAGTCCACCCTGGGCTTGAAATCTGACCACAGACAGCCCTTTGCCATCAGCTCACAGGCCTCATCTGAGGACAAAGCTGCCCCAGCTGTGGGAAGGTCTCCAAGGCAGGCCCCGCTCTGGCCAGCCGCCATGGGCTGGGGCCACGTCCATCAGCAGCACACGCCCAAGGAGAGGCGAGCTGGCACGCATGGCACGTCGCAGTTGCAGGCACATGGCGCTCAGGGGCCTGCAGCGCCTGCTTGAGGTTTGGACTGGCAATGCACTGCTCTCACAGCTCCACCGCATCTGGGGGCTTGTGGAGGGAGATCCGCAGGCTAGGAGGTGGGAAGGAGCCTACCTTCTGTGGGCGCCGAATGTGCTCCGTGCACATACCTGTCTAGCACCTAAGTCCGTGCTGTGCAGAAGTGAGGTGCCTGGCTTGCGCACACCGCCGCAGCATATGCCGCCGCCGCCTGTTGAAGGTGGGCACGCTGGGTGCCTGGACTTGAGGTGAGTGCGCAGCCTCCGAGGAAACACCCACTGGGTGCCCGGTTCCGAGACAGTGCCCACCCTCCACCGCCACTCCCCAGTCCTCCTCCTCCACCGTGCCTCCCCTCCCCCCTTCCCTGCCCAGGTCATTTTGCATGAGGTACGTCCTGAGGGGATGCCAGAGTGATGTGGACAAGGGACGGCATCCAGGCAGATACAGGTTAGTGGACACAGAGCAGTGGGAGGGCAGGGAGCATGGGGGCTGGGGCTGAGTCTGGGGCTCTGGATGCCGGCCGTGCGCCTAGAAGGGGCAAGTGGCCGGGGCGTGGATAGCACGGCTTGGGAACGACATCTGATCCTGGCTGGGTGTTTTTTTTTTTTTTTTAGGCCTGAAAATGCTGCAGGAGTGCCCTGGAGGAGGTCACGGCATCCGGGTGCTGTGTCGTGTGGGGGAACACCTTGCCGTAAAGGCAGTGCCTAGTCTCCGAGGGAGGAAGTGGAAAGACACTTGGCCAGCACTGGGGCTTCTGACACCAGAGATGATGGATGGGGGGGCGGTGTCCACCATCAACGTAACTGCATCAGCAAAGGTAAGTTTCCATAAGGTTACTATCACTGTGACCAGCGTCCTTCTAACAGTATCTCTCTAAAGGAAGTGGACCTAGGTCACTGTCAGTTTGTGAAGCATCACCTTCACTGTAATTAATTATGATCCGTCTAGCTAAAGTCACTGCTGTGTGCCCAGTTTGCTGTAACTGTAAATAGTTAAGGAAAGTAAGTGTAACTGAGGACACTGTCAGTATGACCAATATCATCCTAAGAGTAACAAGCTGATGTAAGTATAGCTGAGGTAGCAGTCAGTCCCCTCACATCACTGTAACTCTAACCAGCTACCCTAAGTTTAGGCACAGTCACTATGACGAGATTCACTGTAAGTGTAACTAAGTAAAGCACTGTCATTGCATCCTGCCTCCCCATTATTGCCTAATTAAAATATGTCTCTCTAAGGGCAATTCAGTGTCGCCTGTGTCACTGTAAGTGTCACCAAGACACCATAAGTATACCTAGCTAAGGTAAACCTATCCAAGTTGTGGTGGTCAACGTGGAGTTTCAACTTGGCTTGGCCTGGGTGAGTGGTTGGGCAGCTGAATGTAGTATTCCCCATGATGAGACTGGTAATCAAGTCCAAGGTGGACTCCACTGTGAGTGGCTGAGCTGCTTTTGGGTATGTGGTCTGCTTCACATATCTAAGAAACAGCTTTGGGAATGTTCTCCATCTTTTAGCATGTTTGAACCCTATGTGTAAACAAATCGTTGCCCACCCTCCTGTCATGCTCTGCCCAACGTGGGACTTTCAATGGACTTGAATGAATGGCCTGCCCTGTGGTTTGGTAAAATCTTTGCTGTGCCTACTGACTTGTCTACTTTGGACTTTTCAGCCTCAACAGTCAACAGCTGTGTGAGTGCAGAGACCCTCTAGCTCCAGTGGGCCAGGAGGAGGAGGCACATCTAAAGCCAAATGGTGAGGTGTTTCCATGCAGCTTTTAGTGCCTCAAACCTGGAATATGGACTTAAAGCCTCTAAATGATAAGAATATCTCCTGCTGGGTTAGGCCATCTCATTTGTGGTATATTCTTGTCAGAGCAGCACCAGAAACACAAATTAAAAGGACAGAGTCTCTGTCACAAACATCAAGGTTACTGTAACTAGGTAAGACAAGTGTAAAGGATGGCATTGTGAGTGTGACCAGGTTACGGTAAGTGTAACTAGCTAAGAGTATTTTACCTAAGGGTGAGGTCATTGTGACCCATATCTGTGTCCCTTTAGGGAAAAAAAGTCATTCTTACTACAGTTACTTTCACTGTCAACGGCATCTCCCTAAGTATAACTAACAAAGATAAGGGTAGCTAAGGTCAGTGTCAGTGTGTCTGTGATCCCAGTAACTGTAACTGGCTAACGTAACAATAAGAAGTAATGGGCACTGTTGCTGTGACTAGTGTCTCTAGAAGATTAACTATGTATGGTAAATTGAGTTCAGGTCATGGACATGGTTACCAGCTAGTTTAGTCTAGCTAGTTACAGTTATGGTGATGCTCTAAGCAGCTACCATAAGTTTAGGCACGGTCACTATGACGAGATTCACCGTAAATGTTACTAGTTAATGGAAGACTAAGTAACACACTGTCATTGCATCCTGCCTCCCCATTATTGCCTAATTAAAATAAGTCTCTCTCAGGGCAATTCAATATCGCCTGTGTCACTGTGAGTGTGACCAAGTCACCACAAATAAACCTAGCTAAGCTCTGGTAGCATAGTGGCTAAGGCACTTGACTGCTAACCAGAAAGCTGGTGGTTCAACCCCACCAGCCACTCCTCGAAAGGAAGGTTGGGCAATCCTACTTCCGTAGTGATACTGCCTCGGAAACCCAAGGAGGGGTCGCTATGAG
>NW_006922606.1:229312-230935 GCF_000298275.1 Orycteropus afer afer
CCTGCCATGCTCTGCCCAACTTGGGACTTTCAATGGACTTGAATGAATGGCCTGCCCTGTGGTTTGGTAAAATCTTTGCTGTGCCTACTGACTTGTCCACTTTGGACTTTTCAGCCTCAAGAGTCAACAGCTGTGTGAGTGCAGAGACCCTCTAGCTCCAGTGGACCAGGAGGAGAAGGCACATGTGAAGCCAAAGGGTGAGGTGTTTCCACACAGCTTCTAGTGCCTCACACCTAGAATATGGACTTAAAGCCTCTAGATGGTAAGAATATCTCCTGCTGGGTTAGGCCATCTCATTTGTGGTATATTCTTGTCAGAGCAGCACCAGAAACACAAATTAAAAGGACAAAGTCTCTGTCACAAACATCAAGGTTACTGTAACTAGGTAAGGCAAGTGTAACGGATGGCATTGTGAGTGTGACCAGGTTACAGTAAGTGTAACTAGCTAAGAGTATTTTACCTAAGGATGAGGTCATTGTGACCCACATCTGTGTCCCTTTAGGGAACAAAAGTCAGTCTTACTACAGTCACTTTCACTGTCAACAGCATCTCCCTAAGTGTAACTAAAAAAGATAAGAGTAGCTAAGGTCAGTGTCAGTGTGTCTGTGATCCCAGTAACTGTAACTTGCTAACGTAACAATAAGTAGTAATGGGCACTGTTGCTGTGACTAGTGTCACTAGAAAATTTTTTATGGTAAATTGAGTTCAGGTCATGGACATGGTTACCAGCATCACCATAGCAGTCAGTTAGTAACAGAACTGTACCTATGGTCACTGATGTTGTGAACAGCATGATGGTAACTGGAACTAGGACAGGTAAGTCTCGCTAAGGTCATTGTCCCTGTGGCCAGCATGATGGTAATTGTAACTAGCTATGGTAAGTGTAAGTGAGGTAACTCTCACTGAGACAAGGATCATCACACTCGTAACTAGGTGAAGTAGGTATACTCAGGTCCCTGTGAGTATGCAAATCATCACCGTGTTCCGAGCTAAGGTCACTCTCTCAAATCACTGTCACCCTTATCAGCATCATACTAACTGAAACCAGCTAAGGTATGGGAGCCAAAATGCACTATCATTGGGAACTGCATCGCCATCACTTTAACAAATATAAATGTAGCTAAGGTCACTTACAGTGTGGCTAGTGTCACCATAAGTGTAACTAGGAATGGTAAGTGTAGCTGAGACCACTGTGAGTATGATCAGAGTCCCAGTAACAGCAACTAACTCATGGAAGCATACCTAAGGTAACACTAAATATGCCTACCATCAATGCAACTGTAATGATCAAAACTGAGTTTTTCTAAGGTCACTGTCAGTGTCACCAGCATCAGCCTAAGTGTAACTAGCCAAGGTTAGTGTCAGTAAGGCACTCTCAGTGTGTTTAGCATCACCCTGAATGCAACTAGCTAAGCTTAGTCTAATAAAGGTCACCCTAATTTCATCTAGCTAATGTCAAGGTTTTCAGGTCACACTCAGTGTGAACAGCATCACTGTAACTGGAATTAGCTAACATAAGTTTGCCTAAGGTCACTGTCCTTTTTGCCAGCATCCCCATGTCTTTAAGTAGCGAACATAAGTGAAGGAAAGTCACTGTCTTTGAGAGCAGGGTCACCATAAATG
>NW_006922606.1:232321-233511 GCF_000298275.1 Orycteropus afer afer
GGGTGGAAGCACCTCAGTCTTTGGCTTCAGATGTGCATCCTCTTCCTGGCCCACTGGAGCTAGATGGTCTCTGCACTCACACAGCTGTTGACTGTTGAGGCTGAAAAGTCCAAAGTAGACAAGTCAGTAGGCACAGCAAAGATTTTACCAAACCACAGGGCAGGGCATTCATTCAAGTCCATTGAAAGTCCCAAGTTGGGCAGAGCATGGCAGGCGGCTGGACAACGATTTGTTTACATGCAGCGTTCAAGCATGCTAAAAGATGGAGACCACTCCCAAAGCTGTTTCTTAGATATGGGAAGCAGACCACATACCCAAAAGCAGCTCAGCCACTCATAGTGGAGTCCACCTTGGAGTTCATTACCACTCTCATCATGGTCAATACTACATTCAGCTGCCCAGCCACTCGCCCATGCCAAGTCAAGTTGAAAATCCACGTTGACCACCACACCTTGGATAGGTTTACCTTAGCTAGGTATATTTATGGTGACTTGGTCACAATTACAGTTACACAGGTGATATTGAATTTCCCTAAGAGAGACTTATTTTAATTAGGCAATAATGGGGAGGCAGGATGCAATGACAGTGCTTTACTTAGTCTTCCATTAGCTAGTTACACTTACAGTGAATCTCGTCATAGTGACTGTGCCTAAACTTATGGTAGCTGCTTAGAGTTCCAGGGATGTGAGGGGACTGACTGCTACCTCAGCTATACTTACATCAGCTTGTTACTCTTAGGATGATATTGGTCATACTGACAGTGTCCTCAGTTACACTTACTTTCCTTAACTCTTTACAATGACAGCGAAGCTCGGCACACAGCAGTGACTTTAGCTAGACGGACCATAGCTAGTTGCAGTGAAGGTGATGCTTCACAAACTGACAGTGACCTTAGGTCCACTTCCTCTAGAGAGATACAGTTAGAAGGACGCTGGTCACAGTGGTAGTAACCTTAGTGAAACTTACCTTTGCCGGTACAGTTATGTTAATGGTGGACAATGGGACAGTCCCC
The DNA here is from genome assembly GCF_000298275.1 of Orycteropus afer afer. Classification (NCBI taxonomy): domain Eukaryota; kingdom Metazoa; phylum Chordata; class Mammalia; order Tubulidentata; family Orycteropodidae; genus Orycteropus; species Orycteropus afer. Next base: position 233,334 of record NW_006922606.1, read on the forward strand.
TTATTTGCCTTCACTTAGCTACTTATAGTTGCATTGACACTGGTTCCAACAACAGAGACCTTACTCGCACTTGCCTTAGCTAGTTACACTTCTGGTGACACGAGTTATAGTGACAGTGACCATCATTACACTCACATTAGCTCATTACACTTATGGTGATGATGGTCACTGCAACAGT
>NW_006922606.1:234289-250932 GCF_000298275.1 Orycteropus afer afer
TTGCAATTGGTTACAGTTACATTGGTGCTGTTCACAGGGACAGTGACCTTAGCTACACTTGCTTAAGCCCCTTACATTTACAGTGATGCTGGTCACAGAGATCATGATCTCATCTACAATTACCTATGCTACTTACACTTATGGTGACACTGGTCACACTGACACTGACATTAAGTACACTGAACTGGGCTAGTTAGGTTTACGCTGATTCTAGGAACATGAACTGTGACCTAAGCTAGACTTATTTTAAATTCTTACACTTTAGGTGGTGCTGTTCACAGTGATAGTGACCAAAGCTATTCTTGATTTAGTGACTTACATTGATGCCGACAATAGTCACGATGACAGTGACCTTTGCTACACTTACGTTCCCTAGTTAAACACATGTGACCCTAGCTACACTTGCTTTAGAGGCTTATATTTATGGTCACCCTGCTCTCAATGACAGTGACCTTGCTTCACTTATGTTCGCTACTTAAAAACATGGGGATGCTGGCAAAAAGGTCAGTGACCTTAGGCAAACGTATGTTAGCTAATTCCAGTTACAGTGATGCTGTTCACACTGAGAGTGACCTGAAAAACTTGACATTAGCTAGATGAAATTAGGGTGACATTTATTAGACTAAGCTTAGCTAGTTACATTCAGGGTGATGTTAGACACAGTGAGAGTGCCTTACTGAGACTAACCTTGGCTAGTTACACTTAGGCTGATGCTGGTGACACTAACAGGGACCTTAGAAAAACTCAGTTTTGATCGTTACACTTGCATTGATGGTAGGCACACTTAGTGTTACCTTAGGTATGCTTCTCTGAACTAGTTGCTGTTACTGGGACTCTGGTCATACTCACAGTAGTGTCAGCTACACTTACCTTTCCAAGTTACGCTTATGGTGACACTAGCCACACTGTAAGTGACCTCAGCTACATTTACATTTGTTCTAGTGATGGCGATGCAGTTCCCAATGATAGTGCATTTTGGCTCCCATACCTTAGCTGGTTTCAGTTAGGGTGATGTTGGTAAGAGTGACAGTGATTTGAGAGAGGGACCTTAGCTTGGAACACAGTGATGCTTTACATACTCACAGGAACCTGATTTAAACATATTTCACCGAGTTACGAGTGTGTTGACCCTTGTCACAGTGAGAGTTACCTCACTTACACTTACCATAGCTAGTTATAGTTACCGTCATGCTGGCCACAGGGACAATGACCTTAGTGAGACTTACCTGTCCTAGTTCCAGTTACCATAATGCTGTTCACAACATCCGTGACCATAGGTACAGTTCCATTACTAACTGACAGCTGTGGTGATGCTGATAACCATGTCCGTGACCTGAACTCAATTTACCATACATAGTTAATCTTCTAGAGACACTACTCACAGCAAAAGTGACCATAGCTAGCTGTTGTTACATTAGCCATTTACAGTTACTGGCATCATGGACACACTGATTCTGACCTTAGCTACCCTTATCTTAGTTAGCTACAGTTACAGAGATGCCGTTGAGAGTGAAAGTGACCGTAGTAAGACTGACCTTTGCTCCGTAAATGGACATGGATGCGAATCAGAATGACCTGATCCTTAGGTAAAATACTCTTAGCTAGTTACACTTACTGTAACCTGGCCACACTCACAATGCCATCCATTACACTTGTCTTACCTAATTAAAGTAACCTTGATGTTTCTGACAGAGACTCTGTCCTTTTAATTTGTGTTTCTGGATGCTGCTCTGACAAGAATATACCACAAATGAGATGGCCTAACCGAGCAGGAGATTATTCTTACCATTTAGAGGCTTTATGTCCAAGTTCCAGGTGTGAGGCACTAGAAGCTGGGTGGAAACACCTCACCCTTTGGCTTCAGATGTGTGTCCTCTTCCTGGCCCACTGGAGCTAGTGGGTCTCCGCACTCACACAGCTGTTGACTGTTGAGGCTTAAAAGTCCAAAGTAGATAAGTCAGGAGGCACAGCAAGATTTTACCAAACCACAGGGCAGGCATTTCATTCAAGTCCATTGAAAGTCCCACGTTGGGCAGAGCATGGCAGGAGGGTGGACAACGATTTGTTTACACGTAGGGTTCAAGCATGCTAAAAGATGGAGACCATTCCCAAAGCTGTTTCTTAGATATGGGAAGCAAACGACATACCCAAAAGCAGCTCAGCCACTCACAGTGGACTCCACCTTGGAGTTGATTACCAGTCTCATCATGGGCAATACTACATTCAGCTGCCCAGCCACTCACCCAGGCCAAGCCAAGTTGAAACACCACGTTGACCACCACACCTTGGATAGGTTTACCTTAGCTAGGTATATTTATGGTGACTTGGTCACACTTACAGTGACACAGGCGACATTGAATTGCCCTTAGAGAGACACATTTTAATTAGGCAATAATGGGGAGGCAGGATGCAATGACAGTGCTTTACTTAGTCTTCCATTAGCTAGTTACACTTACGGTGAATCTCGTCATATTGACCATGCCTAAACTTATGGCAGCTGCTTAGAGTTCCAGTGATGCGAGGGGACTGACTGCTACCTCAGCTATACTTACATCAGCTTGTTACTCTTAGGATGATATTGGTCATACTGGCAGTACAGTATGTTACACTTACTTTCCTTAACTATTTACAGTTACAGCAAAGCTGGGCACACACCAGTGACTTTAGCTAGACGGATCATAGCTAATTGCAGTGAAGGTGATGCTTCACAAACTGACAGTGACCTTAGGTCCACTTCCTTTAGAGAGATACTGTTAGAAGGACGCTGGTCACAGTGATAGTAACCTTATGGAAACTTACCTTTGCTGGTGCACTTACGTTGATGGTGGACACCGCCCCCCCATCCATCATCTCCAGTGTCAGAAGCCCCAGTGCTGGCCAAGTGTCTTTCCACTTCCTCCCTCAGAGGCTAGGCACCGCCCTTACAGCAAGGTTGCTAGTTCCCCTCCCACGGCACAGCAGCCGGATGCCATGACCTCCTCCAGGGCACTCCCACAGCCTTTTCAGGCCTTATAAAAAATAAAAATAAAAACACCCAGCCAGGATCAGATGGCATTCCTAAGTCATGCTATACACGCCCCGGCCACTTGCCCCTTCCAGGTGCACGGCCGGCATCCAGAGCCCCAGACTCGGCCCCAGCCCCCATGCTACCTGCCCTTCCCACTGCTCTGTGTCCACTAACCAGTATCTGCCTGGATGCCACCCCTTGTCCACATCACTCTGGCGCCCCCTCAGGATGCACCTCATGCCCAATAACCTGGGCAGGGAATGGGGGAGGGGTGGCACGGTGGAGGGGAAGGACTGGGGAGTCGCGGAGGAGGGTCGGCACTGTCTTGGAACAGGGCACCCAGTGGGCGTCTCCTCGGAGGCCGTGCACTCACCTCAAGTCCAGGCACCAAGCGTGCCCACCTTCACCAGGCAGCGGCGGCAGAGGCTGCGGTGGCGTGCGCAAGCCAGGCACCTCACTTCTGCACAGCACGGACTTAGGCACTAGACAGGGATGTGCACAGAGCATATTCTGCGCCCACAAAAGCCCGGCTCCACCCCACCTGCTAGCCTGCGGATCCCCCTCCACAAGCCCCCAGAGGCGGTGGATCTGAGAGAGCAGCACATTTCCAAGCCAAACCTCAAGCAGTCACTGCAGGCCCCTGAGCGACGCGCGCCTGCAACATGCCAGCTTGCCTCTCATTGGGCGTGTGCCGCTGATGGACGCGGCCCCGGCCCAATGGCGGCTGGCGGGAGAGGGGCCAGACTTGGAGAACTTCCCACAGCTGGGGAAGCTTTGTCCTCAGATGAGGGCTGTAAGCTGATGGTGAGGGGCTGTCTGTGGTCAGATTTCAAGCCCAGGGCGGTCTCTTTGGATCCCTGTCACCTTGGCTAGATGGTTCTGTCTTTGAGATGGGACTGGTGGTGCTCTCTTTGCACATTATCAAGGGAAAAAGCAAACCGCTCCCCAGTCCTAATGATCTGGGAGATGGGCTGCCCAGTGGGACTCTGCCCACCCAGAGAGGTTTCCTTGGCTTATTTCTCAAAGGCGACTCCTTGTCTCATTCAATCTGGAAGCTTTGTGGAAACCAGTGCATCGTTAAAGGCACACACGAGCCTCCACACACAGGTGGCTGGCTGTGTACCAGGTGCACGGGCTGGCACTCTCCAACCTGGGGGCTCCAGCTTGCTGTGGTGGGATGTGGCGGAATGGCTGCAGCCTCGTAGTGACCCCACGGCACCCTGCCCGGTCCTGCGCCACCTGTGCCATCATTGCCGTGTCCGAGGCTGGACTTATGACTGCTATTGCTGCATCTGGTAGAGAGTCTTCATCTTTCTCACTGACCCTGCACTTGGAACATGTGACTGGGCTCTGCACACCCCACAGATCCATTTGGCTGAGGCTGGTCTCTACTCCTCATAACCCCCACGCCACCAGTCTGCAGAGACTTTTGGGGCTTCCAAGAGTCCCAGCCCAGGAAAAGAGGTTTGGGAAGGCGAGGAAGCCTACTGAGAGGGAGAAACAGAAGAGCCGGCTCAGTCAAGTCCAGAGGCCCCTGTGCACCTCTGGGGAGCTCATAGAAGGAACCTCAAGACAGACTGCCAAACTTTGCTTCTGATCCAGGGGCCACTTCCTTGTTTGAAGGGACCAGGCAGTCAGTGTTGCCTCTGTGTTTTCTCATTGCAAGGTCTAAGTGCGCCCCCAGCTGACACCGCCACTATTATTTCACACCATCGTGGTCCAATGCCACAAATCTCTTGCCACTAGCACGCACAGAGGGGGAGTGGGAAGGTGGCCCTGGCGGGGTCTGGGTAAGGAGGCTGGAGTAGGGGCCGGCTCTTCTCACTGGCCACGGTGGCACTGAAGGTGGCCCTCGTGGACCAAATTTATTGAGACACCAGCTGAGGGGCTGCTCTGGGTTAGCCCCCACACCACCAGGCTGCCTTAGGCTGGGCCTCCCCAGCAGTGTCATCAGGCCGGAGGTGGGCACAGGGCCTGGGCCTGGGGCATCAGAGGCAACAGGCAGTTGGGGTGAAGGGCAGGCCCCACTCCGTCCCCATCTGTACGCACTAGGGAGAGTGAATTCACTTTGGTGTCCGAGCCTTGGTTGCCTCCTCTGTAAGAGGGGACAAAAATGGATGGTCCCTGGAAATGGCGCCTCTGGGTAAAGGTGTGCGGGAAGGACATTTGGGCACGGGGGCAGACACGGCTAAGAGCATTTTCCCCTGTGGGGTCAGGGCTTGGGGTGGACCTAGAGCCATCCAGTTGAGGTCAGAGCCTGGCCCTCAGAGGGACCCAAGGGGGCTAGCCTGGCCTCCCTGACCCCAGTGTCTCTGAGGCAGGACACCACCCAACCTCTTGAGCAAACAGCTCAGCTCTCCCAGCATCACATCCGTACCCGGACACAGTGACAGCAATCCACCCCAGTCCACAGGAGCCAGAGAAGTCCTGGGTTCAGCCAGGTCCACAGCTTTCAGGACACTGAGATGGCTTCACACATGGATCCTCCATCTTCACTATTTTATCACCCTGGACTAGTCAACGAGGGTCTCTTGGCCACTCATCTGCAACCTGGTGGAGAAGCATAGCCTCTAAGACATACATTTCTGCAGGGGTTAGGTATATAAAAGGTTGTTGTTGTTGGGGACTCTCATTCCCACTGCTTGGCGTCCTTCACCCTATTACCTTCTCTCTCATTACACAGGGCCTCATCAGTTCTCTCTCTACCTCCTAACTCACAACACCAGTGCTACCTCCTGACCTTCCTGACTCCTTTCACCTGCACCTGGGAGTTCTCCAGCCCTTTCCCACCTCTTCACCTCCCATCACATTCCTGCTTCTTCATCTCACCCAACACGTACTCCTTATACTTGAATTCTCTTCTCAGTTGTCCTTTCACCTCTGCCAATTTTCAAGACTACAGGCACTCAGACAAACATGTGGGCACAAAAGCTCATCACAGAACCATCCACAGATGTCAAAAAAGCAAACATTGCAAATGTCTGTCCAGAAATCAGGAAATCAACCCAACACAGCTTTCCTATGATACCTTTCACTCATCGAAAGGAATTTCCGAGTAACACACGGTCCACATTGATGAGCATCAAAAATATCGATGACTAACTGACAGGTGTCAGACACTAAAAACCATGTACCATAGGATGCAATGTAAATGAAAAATCCAGAGTGCGTAAATCCACCGACACACACAGTGAAGTATGGGTATACTGGTGCTGCAGGGGGCATAGGGAGGAGAGGGAAGTTCTGGACTACCAAGGTTCTGTCTGGCCCAATGGCCTTACTCTGCTAGTAGACCTGCCATTGGTTGCCAACCTTCTGATGGTAGTTAAAGGCAACAAACGGTATAGTTGACAATCATTCAAACAAGGGAACTCATTGTATGTCAGATTGAAACCCAGTATTAGACTCAACAATCAACAAACTTAAAACAGAAAAGTCAATGTAAGCTGCACTTGAAGTAAATGTGCAGTCAATGACAAACCAGATATCGTGACACAAGACTCATAGCTCCCGTCTCAGTTCAGGGAAAGGCACGCCATGTGCTCAAGCTCAGGATAGCTCACACGAATGCTGAAGGAGTTGCTGGGGCTGCCTCTCCCACTTCCACGGCCTCTTGAGCAGTGTATTGGTTCTGTAGTGCTGCTCTAAGACAAATACCAAAAGGCGATGTTTTGACAACCAGGAATCTGTCCTCTCACAATCTTTGAGACAAGAGGTAGTCCAAGTTGAAAGTTCTAGCTAGGGACTGGGGAAGGCTTCTCGATCATGGGCATCAGTTCTGCATCCTGTTCCAGGTGCACATGAGCTAGAGGTATCTCCTATGGAAGGCAACTGCTGGCAGCTCAGTTTGAAGAGCATGAGGTCTGCAGGGAAAGAGGGACCATGCCATTTTCAACAGGCAACACAGCCGACCTAGAGTTCAGGTAAAACAAAAAATGTTTCCAATCCACTGTTTCTCTGGATGTGGGACAGAGAAGGGTCATAGTCTGAAACAGCAACAAGAACCACCAGACATGTCGGGCATGTGGCTCAGACTGGGAAGCACAGGCTTCAGAGAAAGTGGCAGGAGACACACAACTGCTTCCAGCAGTAACCAATTCTCCATTTATTGAGCAGTATTTGAGGCTGGAGAGGAACTTCCAATATTGGGCACCTCCAATCTTTGGTTTACCACCTGGTCATGGTCAATACCTGTATGACTAACAAAAGCCCAATGAGACCTCAGGCCAAAAGCCCTAGTAGAGGTGAGAGAACAAAGCTTTAGTGACGTCAATGGCTCCTGAAAGCTAATTACAGCAGGACCGACAACCACCTGCCACCAAGGCTCTGTGAATAAGATATATCAGATTATCAACAGTGGCCTCTGGGAAATAAAAATGGTGTCCACGTCACAGGTCACGATGTGTGCGTCTGTACACAAGTGTGAATGGACTGTCAAGCCAACTGCCAGATGAGACATCTAGCATCCAGAGTGAAAGCACTAAAGAGAGTAGGCCAAATGCAAGAGTAAGCAATGTTGAACCAAAAGGGAAAGACGTCCAAAGGGCTTCCCCTCCGATAGTCAAGGAAGTATTGGAAGAAACAAATGGAACGGGGCCAAAGCTGGAGTGGGGAGTCGAGTAGAGGAAAGGGTTTCGAGATAGGATTCCTTAGGGTTGGAAGAGGGTCCTTAAAGGGAGAAAACTCTAGGATGCGTTTCAGTGGGGTCTCCAGGGATTTGCTTGTGACCCAGGACACTCTCTGGCCACCTGGGGTTGCTGCGATTTGAGACCTCTCTGTACATGCACTCACCCAATGCCTGGGCCGAGCCTTCGTGAACTCTTACACAGGGGAGAAGGAGGCACGACTACCGTCCCCCAGATCCTTGTCTATCTCCTGTCTGAAGTCCTGTAGATACAGAGAGCAGCGGCCCTCTTTGGAGCTATCCAGGGCCATTTGAGTTTGAGGCCTCCCCTTGCTGCCTATACCATCCTGATACCAGATTGGCCATCAGAGGAGGTTTCAGTTCCCTGTCTGTCACCATGTGCTGGGTGTTGGGTGTGAACCATGACATTCTGTTTTATGGGTTAAATGCTAGCGGTTCTCAGAACACTACTCACATGGCCTTCTCAGGAGCAGGAAAGGGTGCACTCTCTTAGATGCACACCTGGAAAGGAAAGACCCACTGGGAGGAAATGATCATTATAGCCAGCATGAGACAAAGGCCGGATAATACAAAACTCGAAAAGTCCACTCAGTCGTGGCTAAACACATTCTACCAGACCTCTCTTATCTCAAAGTGCACAGAGTACGGGAGAGCTTAATCAGAGAAGAGGAGGTCCTGGGACAAAGGCTCAAGATGTCCACCTCTGACAACTGACGAACCAGGGTCATCCACGGCCAGTCACTGACACAGGCCTGAACTGCAGTGGCTGGTTATGGTGTCCAAAAAACTCCCAGTGAAGGTGCCAGCTCGGCCTGAGATAGCCCCTACCCTGAAGTGTGGGAGTCAATTGGAACCTCTGGTAGCAACTTAGGTCCCAGCATCCTAGGTGACCAAGTCAGCTGGAATGGAGATTTGAACCAGATCCCAAATTGGTTCACACTCTGATGCTCAACCCACAATACTCCCAAATGGATCAACTACTCTCAGTCAGTTGCAAAGTCCTGGTCATGACCAGCAGAATGAACTGATGATGGGGAGAAATCATGAGGATGGATCCACGGAATTCCCCCAACAACTACTAGCTAGGACACAGCACCACTGCCATCGCCGTGATCAGCACCTATCCCTACCAAGTCTTTATCGATAACGTGACACCTTTCTTCCCGATCCCCTCTGTTAGTCCCAAGGTGAACCTGCCTCATCGTCAGAATATTAGGCCTCATCACTTCTGTCCTCCCTTCCTCCCGAAATATCACCTGATGTCCCACAAGGACAAGGTGAACTGTATTGTGACTGGTTTGGGGCTGCCTAGGAAGGATCAGAGTGGTGGCCGGGCCTGGCTCACACTGACTTCGGACACCTCGTGGTACCTTCAACTTCCTTCTGGAAGATGGTGGCCAGAGTCTTCAGGGGTGAAGGTGGAGCCGTCTTCTGAATCAACTTCAAAGGGTCCAACTCATGAATTCCAGAGAAAACAGGGATACATGGTGGTTCACCAAGTGCCTTCAGTGAAATGAGCCAGGCTGTGAGCCACTAGCACCTGGTTGCCTGGTGACCCATGTTCCAACTTCTATTGGTCTCCATTGTCAAGGAAGTGACATCGTAGCCTGCATACCTGACTTGTGCCCTGTACTGATGGAAATCAATGCTAAAAATACCACTGGGTTGCCAAATTCGCACCTCTCACAGCATCACATCCATACCAGGACACAGTGACAGCAATCCACCCCAGTCCACAGGAGCCGGAGAAAGCCTGGGTTCAGCCAGGTCCACAGCTTTCAGCACACTGAGATGGCTTCACACATGGTCTTCACCACTTTATTACCCTGGACAAGTCAACGAGGGTCTCTCGACCACTCAACTGAAACTTGGTGGAGCAGCATAACCTCTGAGACACAGGTTTCCACAGGGGTTAGGTATATAAAAGGTGTCGTTTTTGTTGTTAGGGACTCTCATTACCCACTCTTTGTCATCTCTCGCCCTATTACCTTCTCTCTCATTACACAGGATCTCATCACTAATCTCTCTACCTCCTAACTCACAACACCAGTGCTACCTCCTGACCCTCCTGACTCCTTTCACCTGCCCCTGGGTGTTCTCCAGCCTTTTCCCGCCTCTTCACCTCCCATCACTTTCCTGCTTCGTGATCTCACCCAACACACATTCCTTATATTTGAATTCTTTTCTCAGTTGTCCTTTCACCTCTGCCAATTTTCACGACCACAGGCACTCAGACAAACACATGGGCAAAAATGCTTATCACAGAACCATCCACCGAACTGAAAAGAAGCAAACATTCCAAATGTCCAGAAATGATGAAGTCAACCCAATACAGCATACCTATGATACCTTTCACTCATCGAAAGGAATTTCCGAGTAACACACTGTCCACATTAATGAGCATCAAAAATATTGATGACTAAATCACAGGTGTCAGACACTAAAACCATGTACCATATGATTCCATTTAAATGAAAAATCCAGAGTGGGTACATCCACGCACACACACAGTGATATATGGGTATACAGGGGCTGCAGGGGCCATAGGGGAGAGAGGGAAGTTCTTGACAACCAAGGATCTGTCTGGGCCGATGACCTTGCTCTGCTAGTAGGCCTGCCGTTGGCTTCCAACATTCTGATGGTAGTTAAAGGCAACAAACGGTATAGTTGACAATCATTCAAACAAGAAAACTCATTGTATGTCAGATCAAAACGCAGTATTGGACTCAACAATCAAGGAAACTTAAAACAGAAAAGTCAACGTCAGCTGCACTTGGAGTAAACACAAAGTCAATGACAAACCAGATATCGTGACACAAGACTCATAGCTCCCGTCTCAGGTCAGGGAAAGGCACATCATGTGCTAAAGCTCAGTGTAGTTTACAAGGATGCTGAAGGAGGTGCTGGGGTTTCCTCTGCCTCTGCCTCTAGAGCAGTGTATTCGTTCTGTAGTGCTGCTCTAATACAATACCAAAAGGGAATAGTTTGACAAACAGGAATCTGTCCTCTCACAATTTTGAGACAAGAAGTAGTCCAACTTGAAAGTGCTAGGTAGGGGATGGGCGAAGGCTTCTTGATCGTGGGCTTCAGTTCTGCTGCCTTTTCCTGGTCCACATGAGCTAGAGGCATCTCCTATGGCAGGCAGCTGCTGGTAGCTCAGGTTGATGAGCGCAAGGTCTGCAGAGAAAGCGGGAACATCCCTTTGTCAACAGGCAACCCAGCAGACCTCGGGTTCAGGTAAAGAAATAAAAATGTTTCTGATCCACTGTTTCTCTGGATGTGGGACAGAGAAGGGTCATAGTCTGAAACAGCAACAAGAACCACCAGGCATGTCGGGGGATGTGGCTAACACTGGGAAGCCTAGGCTTCAGTGAATGTGGCAGGAGACACACAACTGCTTCCAGCAGTAACAAATTCTCCATTTAATGAGCAGTATTTGAGGTTGGAGGAGGGCGTGCAATATTGGGCACCTCCAATCTTTTGGTTTACCACATTGTCAGGGTCAATACCTCTATGATTAACAAAATCCCAGTGAGACCTCAAGGCAAAGGCCCTCTTAGAGGTGAGAGAACAAAGCTTTAGTGATGTCAACGGCTACTGAAAGCTAACTACGGCAGGATCGACAACCACCTGACACCAAAGCTCTTTATATAAGATATATCAGAATATGAACAGTGGCCTCTAGGGAATAAAAATGGTGTACAACTTACAGGTAAGGATGTGTGGGTCTGGAAACAAGTGTGAATGTATCAAGCCAACGGCCAGATGAGACATCTAGTGTCCAGAGTGAAAGCACTAAAGAGAGTAGGCCAAATGCAAGAGTAGGCAATGGTGAACAAAAATGGACAGAGGTCCAAAGGGCTTCCCATCTGATAGTCAAGGAATCATTGGAAGAAACACATGACTCGGGGCCAAGGCTGGAGCGGGGGGTGGAGTAGAGGAAAGGGTTTTGAGATAGGATTCCTTAGGGTTGGAAGAGGGTCCTTAAAGGGAGAAAACCCTAGGAGGGATCTAAGTGGGGTCTCCAGGGAGTTCCCTCTGACCCAGAGAACTCTCTGGTCACCTGGGTTTCTGCGATTTGAGACCCCTCTGAACATGCACTCACCCTAAGACTGGGCCTAGCCTTCGTGAACTCTTCCTAAGGAGAAAGGAGGCGCAACGCCGTCACCCAGCTCCTTGTCTATCTCCTGTCTGAAGTCCTAAAGATACAGTGAGCAGCGGCCATCTCTGGAGGTATCCAGGGCCCTTTGAGTTTGAGGTCTCCCCTTGCTGCCTATCTGACCCTGATACCAGATTGGCCATCAGAGGAACTTTCAGTTCTCTGTCCATCACCGTGTATGGGGTGTTGGGTGTACAACATGACCTTCTGCTTTATGGGTTAACTGCAAGCTGTTCTCAGAACCCTATTCACATGGCCGTATCAGGAGCAGGAAATTGTAAACCCTCTAAGAGGCACAGGTGGAAAGGAAATACCCACTGCGAGGAAATGATCATTATGGCCAGCATGAGACAAAGGCCGGACAATCCAAACCTTGAAAAGTCCACTCAGTCGTGGCTAAACACATTCTACCAGCCCTCTCCTATCTCAAAGTGCACAGGACAGGGGAGAGCTTAATCAGAAAGGAGGAGATCCTGGGACAAAGGCTCAAGATGTCTACCTCTGACACCTGACAAACGAAGGTCATCTATGGCCAGTCACAGAGGCCTGCACCGCAGAAGCTGGTCATGGAGGCAAACAAATTCCCAGTGAAGGTGCCAGCTCAACGTTAGAGAGTCCCTACCCTGCAGTTTGGGAGTCAATTGGAACGTCTGGTAGAAACTTAGGTCCCAGCATCCTAGGTGACCCAGTCACCTGGAATGGAGCTTTGAACCAGATCCTTACTTTGTCCACACCCTGATGCTCAGCCCACAATACATCCAACTGGATCAACTACTCCCAGTCAGTTGCAAACTCCTGGTCATGACCAGCAGAATGAACCGATAATGGGGAGACATTATGAGGATGAAGCCACAGAATGCCCTCAACAACTACTAGCTAGCAGGCAGCACCACTGCCATCATCTTCTTCGGCACCTACCCCTACTGAGTCTTTATGGATCACATGACACCCTCCTTCGCGATCCCCTCTGTTAGTCCCAAGATGACCCTGCCTCATCAGTGGAACATTTGGCCTCGTCACTTCTATCCTCCCTTTCTCCCAACCCGTCATCTTGTGTCCCACGAGGACCAGGTCTGATGTAGCCACGAGGAGTGGTTTGGGGCTGCCTAGGAGGGATCAGAGTGGTGGCCTGGCCTGGCTCACACTGACTCAGGACACCTTGTGGTAGTTTCAACTTCCTTTTGGCGGATTGTGGCCAGAAACTTAAGGGGTGAGTGCGGAGCAGCCTCTGAACCAACTTGAAAGGGTCCAACTCGTGAATTCCAGAGAAAACAGGCATGCGTGGTGGTTCACCAAATGCCTTCAGTGAAATGAGCCAGGCCGTGAGCTGCCAGCACCTGCTTGCCCAATGATCCGTGTACCAAGTTCTATTGGTCTCCACTGTCAAGGAAGTGACATCATACTCTGCATACCTGACTTGTGCCCTCCCCTGATCGAAATCAACCCTAAAAATCCCATTGTGTGGCCAAATTCACAGCTCTCCCAGCATCACATTCGTTCCCGGACACAGTGACAGCAATCCACCCCAGTCCACAGGAGCCGGAGAAGGCCTGGGTTCAGCCAGGTCCACAGCTTTCAGGACACTGAGATGGCTTCACACATGGATCCTCCGTCTTCACCATTTTATCACCCTGGACAAGTCAACGAGGGTCTCTCGGCCACTCAACTGCAACCTGGTGGAACAGCATAGCCTCTAAGACATAAATTTCTGCAGGGGTTCGGTATATAAAAGGGAGTTGTTGTTATTGTTGGGGACTCTCATTACCCACTCCTTGGCGTCCCTCGCCCTATTACCTTCTCTCTCGTTACACAGGGTCTCATCACTTCTCTCTCTACCTCCTAACTCACAATGACAGTGCTACCTCCTGACCCTCCTGACTCCTTTCACCTGCACCTGGGAGTTCTCCAGCCCTTTCCGGCCTCTTCACCTCCCATCACTTTCCTGCTTCTTGATCTCACCCAACACACATTCCTTATACTTGAATTCTCTTCTCAGTTTTCCTTTCACCTCTGCCAATTTTCACAACCACAGGCACTCAGACAAACACGTGGGCACAAATGTTCATCACAGAACCATCCACAGAAGTCAAAAGAAGCAAACATTGCAAATGTCTGTCCAGATATCATGAAATCAACCCAACACAGCATACCTATGATACATTTCACTGGCAGGAAATGATCATTATAGCCAGCATGAGACAAAGGCCGGATAATACAAAACTCGAAAAGTCCACTCAGTCATGGCTAAACACATTCTACCAGCCCTCTCCTATCTCAAAGAGCACAGGGCAGGGGAGAGCTTAATCAGAGAGGAGGAGGTCCTGGGACAAAGGCTCAAGATGTCTACCTCTAACACCTGATGAACAAGAGTCATCTACAGCCAGTCACTAACAGAGGCCTAAGCTGCAGTGGCTGGTTATGGTGGCCAACAAACACCCAGTGAAGGTGCCAGCTGAGCCTGAGATAGCCCCTACCCTGAAGTGTGGGAGTCAATTGGAACCTCTGGTTGAAACTGAGGTCCCAGCATCCTAGGTGACCAAGTCGGCTGAAATGGAGCTTTGAACCAGATCCTTACTTGGTTCACACCCTGATGCTCAACCCACAATACTCCCAAATGGATCAACTGCTCCCAGTCAGTTGCAAAGTCCTGGTCATGACCAGCAGAAGGAGCCGATGATGGGGAGACATCATGAGGATGGAGCCACGGAATTCCCTCAACAACTACTAGCTAGGAGACAGCACCACCGCCATCATATTCATCGGCGTCTGCCCCTACCGAGTCTTCATCGATCACGTGACACCTTTCTTCCCGATCCCCTCTGTTAGTCCCAAGGTGAGCCTGCCTCATCAGAACATTAGGCCTCATCACTTCGGTCCTCCCTTCCTCCCAAAATCTCACCTGATGTCCCACGAGGACAAGGTCAAGTGTAGCCACAAGGACTGGTTTGGGGCTACCTAGGAGGGATCAGAGTGGTGGCCTGGCCTGGCTCACACTGACTCTGGACACCTCGTGTTACCTTCAACTTCCTTCTGACAGATGGTGGCCAGAGTCTTCAGGGGTGAAGGTGGAGCCATCTTCTGAATCAACGTCAAAGGGTCCCACTTGTGAATTCCAGAGAAAACAGGGATACATGGTGGTTCACCAAGTGCCTTCAGTGAAATGAGCCAGGTTGTGATCCACCAGCACCTGGTTGCCCGGTATCCCGTGTTCCAAGTTCTATTGGTCTCCATTGTCAAGGAAGTGACATCTTAGCCTGCATACCAGACTTGTGCCCTGTACTGATGGAAATCAATGCTAAAAATCCACTGTGTTGCCAAATTGACAGCTCTCACAGCATCAGATCCATACCTGAACACAGTGACAGCAATCCACCCCAGTCCACAGGAGCCGGAGAAGGCCTGTGTTCAGCCAGGTCCACAGCTTTCAGCACACTGATGGCTTCACACATGGATCCTCCGTCTTCACAAATTTATCACCCTGGACAAGTCAACGATGGTCTCTCGGCCACTCAACTGAAACTTGGTGGAGCAGCATAGACTCTGAGACATAGGTTTCCGCAGGGGTTATGTATATAAAAGTTTTTTTTGTTGTTGTTGTTGGGGACTCTCATTACCCACTCCTTGTCATCCCTCACCGTATTACCTTCTCTCTCATTACACAGGGTCTCATCACTTCTCTCTCTACATTGTAACTCACAACACCAGTGCTACCTCCTGACCCTCCTGACTCCTTTCACCTGCATCTGGGAGTTCTCCAGTCCTTTCCCGCCTCTTCACCTCCAATTACTTTCCTGCTTCTTGATCTCAACCAACACACACTCCTTATCCTTGAATTCTGTTCTCAGTTGTCCTTTCACCTCTGCCAATTTTCACAGCCACAGGCACCCAGACAACCACGTGGGCACAAATGCTCATCACAGAACCATCCACAGAAGTCAAAAGAAGCAAACATTCCAAATGTCTGTCCAGAAATGATGAAGTCAACCCAATACAACATACCTATGATACCTTTCACTCATTGAAATGAATTTCCGAGTAACACACGGTCCACATTGATGAGCATCAAAAATATTGATGACTAAATGACAGGTGTGAGACACTAAAAGCCATGTACCATAAGATGCAATTTACATGAAAAATCCAGAGTGGGTAAATCCACCAACACACACGGTGAAGTATGGGTATAACGGGGCTGCAGGGGGCATAGGGGAGAGAGGGAAATTCTTGACTACCAATGACTCGATGGCCTTGCTCTTTTAGTAGGCCTGCTGTTGTCTGCCAACCTTCTGATGGTAGTTAAAGACAACAAACGGTATAGTTGACAATCATTCAAACAAGGGAACTCATTGTATGTCAGATCGAAACCCAGTATTGGACTCAACAAACAAGGAAACTTAAAACAGAAAAGTCAACATAAGCTGCACTTGACGTAAATGTGCAGTCAATGACAAACCAGATATCGTGACACAAGACTCATAGCTCCCGTCTCAGTTCAGGGAAAGGCACGCTATGTGCTCAAGCTCAGGGTGGCTCACTACAAATGCAGAAGGAGGTGCTGGGGCTGCCTCTGCCACTGCCTCGGCCTCTTGAGCAGTGTATTGGTTCTGTAGTGCTGCTCTAAGACAAATACTAAAAGGCAATGTTTTGACAAACAGGAATCTGTCCTCTCACAATCTTTGAGACAAGAAGTAGTCCAAGTTGAAAGTGTTAGCTAGGCACTGGGTGAAGGCTTCTCGATTGTGGGCTTCAGTTCTGCCTCCTGTTCCAGGTCCACATGAGCTAGAGGCATCTCCTATGGAAGGCAACTGCTGGCAGCTCAGTTTGATGAGCAC
>NW_006922606.1:282970-287836 GCF_000298275.1 Orycteropus afer afer
CTCGTGTGTGCCTGTGACGCTGCACTGGTTTATACAAAGCTTCCAGAGTGAGCGAGACAAGGAGTTGCCTTTGAGAAATCAGCCACGGAAATCTCTCTGGGTGGTCAGGGTCCCACTGTGCAGCTCATCACCCAGATGACCAGGACTGGGGAGCGGTTTGCTTCTTTGCTCGATAATGAGCAAAGGGATCACCACCAGCCCCATCTCACAGAGCCATCTTGCCGAGGTGACGGGCCTCCAAAGAGACTGGCCTGGACTCGAAATCTGACCGCAGACGGCCCCTCGCCATCAGCTCACAGGCCTCATCTGTGGACAAAGCTGCCCCAGCCGTGGGAAGGCCTCCAAGGCAGGCCCCGCTCCCGCCAGCCGCCATTGGGTCGGGGGCGCGTCCGTCAGTGACACACGCCCAATCAGAGGTGAGCTGGCACACATGGCATGTGGCAGTTGCAGGCGTGTGGCGCTCAGGGTCCTGCAGCGCCTGCTTGAGGTTTGGCCTGGCAATGCGCTGCTCTCACAGCTCCACCACCTCTGGAGGCTTGTGGATGGTGATCTGCAGGCTAGCAGAGGGGAAGAGGCCAGCCTTGTGTGGGCTCCCACTGTGCTCTGTGTACATCCCTGTCCAGCGCCTAAGCCCGCGCTGTGCAGAAGGGGGGTGCCAGGCCTGCTCACGCCGCCGCAGTCTCTGCCGCCGCCGCCTGGTGAAGGTGTCCACGCTGGATGCCTGGACTTGAGGTGAGTGCGCGGCCTCGGAGGAGGTGCCCACTGGGTGCCCGGTTCCGCCACAGTGCTGGCCCTGCACCATGACTCCCCAGTCCTTCCCCTCCGCTGTGCCTCCCATCCCCCCCTTCCCTGCCCAGGTCATTGGGCATGAGGTGCGTCCTGAGGGGGCGCCAGAGTGAAGTGGGCAAGGGGCAGCAGCCAGATAGTGGTTACTTGACCCAGAGGGGTGGGAAGGGTGGGGAGCGTGAGGGCTCGGGCCTTGTCTGGGGCTCTGCATGCTGGCCCTGCGCCTGGAAGGGGCAGGGGACCAGGGAGTGGATAGCAGGGCTTAGGAACACCATCTGATCCTGCCTGGGTGTTTTATTTTTTTGGCCTGAAAAGGGTGCGGGAGTGCCCTGGAGGAGGTCGTGGCCATGTGTCCGGTGGGGGAACTAGTGACCTTGCCATAAGGGCAGTGCCTAGCCTCCGAGGGAGGAAGGGGAAAGACACTTGGCCAGCACTGGAGCTTCTGACACCGGAGACGATGGATTGGGGGGTGGTGCCTTCCCACCCTCCCTGGGATCCACGTGGAGACATGGGGGCCACACCTGGCAGTGAGGTCTGCTTGGCTTGGGGAGGCACCCCTTGTGCTCACTGGCTCCTCACACCTGGAGCCACAGAATTCCCTCAACAACTACTAGCTAGGATACAACACCCCTGCCATCATCTTCATCGGCACTTACCCCTACCAAGTCTTTATCGATCACGTGACACCATTCTTCCTGATCTCATCTGTTAGGCCCAAGGTGAGCCTGCCTCATCTTCAGAACATTAGGCCTCATCACTTCTGTCCCCCTTCCTACCGAAATATCACCTGATGTCCCATGAAGACAAGTTCAAGTGTAGCCACAAGAACTGGTTTGGGGCTGCCTAGGAGGGATCAGAGTGGTGGCCTGGCCTGGCTCAAACTGACTCTGGACACCTCATGGTACCTTCAACTTCCTTCTGGCAGATGGTGGCCACAGTCTTCAGGGGTGAAGGTGGAGCCGTCTTCTGAATCAACTTCAAAGGGTCCAACTCGTGAATTCCAGAGAAAACAGGGATACATTGTGGTTCACCAAGTGCCTTCAGTGAAATGAGCCAGGCCGTGAGCCACCAGCACCTGGTTTCCCGATGACCCATGTTCCAATTTCTATTGGTCTCCATTGTCAAGGACGTGACATCGTAGCCTGCATATCTGACTTGTGCCCTCTACTGATGGAAATCAATGCTAAAAATCCCACTGGGTTGCCAAATTTGCAGCTCTCAGAGCATCACATCCATACCCGGACACAGTGACAGCAATCCACCCCACTCCACAGGAGCCAGAGAAGGCCAGATTTCAGCCAGGTCAACAGCTTTCAGGACACTGAGATGGCTTCACACATGGATCCTCTGTCTTCACCATTTGATCACCCTGGACAAGTCAACGAGGGTCTCTCGGCCACTTAACTGCAACCTGGTGGAGCAGCATAGCCTCTGAGACATAGATTTCCACAAGGGTTAGGTATATAACAGGTTGTTGTTGTTATTCTTGGGGACTCTCATTTCACACTCCTTGTCATCCCTCGCCCTATTACCTTCTCTCTCATTACACAGGGTCTCATCACTTCTCTCTCTACCTCCTAATTCACAAGACCAGTTCTACCTTCTGACCCACCTGACTCCTTTCACCTGCATCTGGGAGTTCTCCAGGCCTTTCCCACCTCTTCACCTCCCATCACATTCCTGCTTCTTGATCTCACCAAACACACATTCCTTATCCTTGAATTATCTTCTCAGTTGTCTTTTCACCTCTGCCAATTGTCACGACCACAGGCACTCAGATAAACACTTGCGCACAAATGCTCATCACAGAACCATCCACAGAAGTCAAAAGAAGCAAACATTCCAAATATCCGTCCAGAAATAATGAAGTCAACCCAATACAGCATATTTATGATACCTTTAACTCATCGAAAGGAATTTCCGAGTAACACACGGTCCACATTGATGAGCATCAAAAATATTGATGACTAAATGATAGGTGTCAGACACTAAAAGCCACGTACCATAGGATGCTATTTAAATGAAAAATCCAGAGTGGATAAATCCACCGACACACAGTGAAGTATGGGATACCGGGGCTTCAGGGGGCATAGGAGAGAGAGGGAAGTTCTTGACTACCAAGGTTCTGTCTGGCCAGATTGCCTTGCTCTGCTAGTAGACCTTCCTTTGGCTGCCAACCTTCTGATGGTAGTTAAAGGCAACAAACGGTATAGTTGACAATCATTCAAACAAGGGAACTCATTGTATGTCAGATCGAAAAACAGTATTGGACTCAACAATCAAGGAAACTTAAAACAGAAAAGTCAATGTAAGCTGCCCTTGAAGTAAATGCGCAGTCAATGACAAACAGATATCATGACACAAGACTCATAGCTCCCATTCAGGGAAAGGCACACCATGTGCTCAAGCTCAGGGTAGCTCACACGAATGCTGAAGGAGGTGCTAGGGCTGCCTCTGCCACTGCCTCGGCCTCTTGAGCAGTGTATTTGTTCTGTAGTGCTGCTCTAAGACAAATACCAAAAGGAAATGGTTTGACAAACAGGAATCTGTCCTCTCACAATCTTTGAGACAAGAAGTAGTCCAAGTTGAAAGTGCTAGCTAAGGACTGGGTGAAGGCTTCTCGATCGTGGGCTTCAGTTCTGCCTCCTGTTCCAGGTCCACATGAGCTAGAGGCATCTCCTATGGAAGGTCACCACTGGCAGCTCAGTTTGATGAGCACGAGGTCTGCAGGGAAAGAGGGACCATCCCATTCTCAACAGGCAACACAGCAGACCTCAGGTTCAGGGAAAAAAAAAAAAAAATTTCCAATCCACTGTTTCTGTGAATGTGGGACAGAGAAGGGTCATAGTCTGAAACAGCAACAAGAACCACCAGATATATCGGGGATGTGGCTCAGATTGGGAAGCACAGGCTTCAGTGAATGTGGCAGGAGACACAAAACTGCTTCCAGCAGTAACCAATTTTCGATTTATTGAGCAGTATTTGAGGCTGGAGAAGAACTTCCAATATTGGGAACCTCCGATTTTTTGGTTTACCACATGGTCACAGTCCATACCCGTATGACTAACAAAACCCCAGGTAGACCTCAGGCCACAAGCCCTCGTAGAGGTGAGAGAACAAAGATTTAATGACATCAACGGGTCCTGAAAGCTAACTATGGCAGGACCGACAACCACCTGACACCAAGGCTCTGAAATAAGATATATCAGAATATCAACAGTGGCCTCTGGAGAATAAAAATGGTGTCCACGTCACAGGTCATGATGTCTGCGTCTGGACACAAGTGTGAATGTGTCAAGCCAACTGTCAGATAAGATATCTAGCGTCCAGAGTGAAAGCACTAAAGAGAGTAGGCCAAATGCAAGAGTAGGCAATGGTGAACAAAAACGGACAGAGGTCCAAAGGGCTTCTCATCTGACAGTCAAGGAAGTATTGAAAGAAACACATGGTTCGGAGCCAAGGCTTGAGTGGGGAGTCGAGTAGAGGAAAGGGTTTCGAGATAGGATTCCTTAGAGTTGGAAGAGGGTCCTTAAAGGGAGAAAACCCTAGGAGGGATCTCAGTGGGGTCTCCAGGGAGTTGCCTCTGACCCAGAGAACTCTCTGGCCACCTGGGGTTCTGCGATTTGAGACCCCTCCGAACATGCACTCACCCTAAGACTGGGCCTAGCTTTCGTGAACTCTTCCTAAGGGGAGAAGGAGGCATGACTGCCGTCCCCCAGCTCCTTGTCTATCTCCTGTCTGAAGTCCTAAAGATACAGTGAGCAGCGGCCTTTTCTGGAGGTATCCAGGGCCCTTTGAGTTTGAGGCCTCCCCTTGCTGCCTATCTGATCCTGATACCAGATTGGCCATCAGAGGAGGTTTAAGTTCTCTGTCCGTCACCGTGTGCGGGGTGTTGGGTGTGCAACATGACATTCTGCTTTATGGGTTTACTGCTAGCTCTTCTCAGAACCCTACTCACATGGCCATATCAGGAGCAGGAAATTGTGCACCCTCTTAGATGCACAGGTATAAAGGAAGACCCACTGGGAGGAAATGATCATTATGGCTGGCTTGAGACAAAGGCCATACAATCCAAACCTC